>NW_021171518.1:0-1239 GCF_002162155.2 Triticum dicoccoides
TATGTCATTTCTTAAGCATATTATGTCATTTTAGAGCTAGTTAAGCATATTAAGTCATTTTGGAGGAAAAGATGCTAAGTATAGGTCATTTTAGATCTATCCTAGGTTAAATAGGTCATTTTGAAGCTAGCTAAGCATATTAAGTCATTTTGGAGGAAAAAAATGCTAAGTATAGGTCATTTTAGAGCTATCCTAGGTTAAATAGGTCATTTTGGAGCTAATTAAGCTTATTATGTAATTTTTGAGCTAGCTAAGCATATTGAGTCATTTTGGAGGAAACGATGCTAAGTATAGGTCATTTTAGAGCTATCCTAGGTTACATAGGTCATTTTAGAGCTAAGTAAGGTTATTATGTCATTTTGGAGCTAGCTAAGCATGTGAAGTCATTTAGGAGCTAAAATATGTCATTTCTTAAGCATATTATGTCATTTTAGAGCTAGTTAAGCAGATTAAGTAATTTTGGAGGAAAAGATGCTAAGTATAGGTCATTTTAGAGCTATCCTAGGTTAAATGTGTCATTTTAGAGCTAAGTAAAGTTATTATGTCATTTTCGAGCTAGCTAAGCATGTGAAGCCATTTAGGAGCTAAACTATGTCATTTCTTAAGCATATTATGTCATTTTAGAGCTAGTTAAGCACATTAAGTATTTTTGGAGGAAAAGATGCTAAGTATAGGTCATTTTAGAGCTATCCTAGGTTAAATAGGTCATTTTGAAGCTAGCTAAGGATATTAAGTAATTTTGGAGGAAAAAATGCTATGTATAGGTCATTTTATAGCTATCCTAGGTTAAATAGGTCATTTTCGAGCTAATTAAGCTTATTATGTAATTTTTGAGCTAGCTAAGCATATTGAGTCATTTTGGAGCAAAAAATGCTAAGTATAGGTCATTTTAGAGCTATCCTAGGTTAAGTAGGTCATTTTGGAGCTAATTAAGCTTATTATGTCATTTTGGAGCTAACTAAGCATATGAAGTCATTTAGGACCTAAAATATGTCATTTCTTAAGCATATTATATCATTTTAGAGCTAGCTAAGCATATTAAGTCATTTTGGAGGAAAAGATGCTAAGTATAGGTCATTTTAGAGCTATCCTAGGTTAAATATGTCATTTTAGAGATAAGTAAGGTTATTTTGTCATTTTGGAGCTAGCTAAGCATGTGAAGTCATTTAGGAGCTAAACTATGTCATTTCTTAAGCATATTATGTCATTTTAGAGCTAGTTAAGCATATTAAGTAATTT
>NW_021171519.1:0-991 GCF_002162155.2 Triticum dicoccoides
AGTTTCTTGCTTGTTCTTCGTTTGCTCGCAGGAAACAGACCCTCGTGGTCAGGTTGATCGTGCTCCGGCGTGGTCAATAACCTCTCGGAGTTGGTTTAGCGATTGCTAAGGCGCAACGTCCTCGCACGTTCGTAGTCGGATCGTCAAAGTCGACTTCCACCAAAGCGAAATCCACCATCTCATCGAAAGACGGGACACCTTTGCCTCTATCAAGTGGTATCAGATTTCCAGGTTGCTCGGTGAGATTTTACAGTTTTTCGTAGTTTAGATCGAGTCTGTTCTTCATACCTACAGTCCACGAAAAAGCCACAAAAAAAATTAGGGTTAGTTCATCATATCCGAACCAATCTGAGCCTTTGCATAATCTTTTTAGGGTTTTGCTTTGTTGAATTTGCGGTTGCATCGTTGGTCTAGTTGCTGGTCTTAGAGTCTAGTCTTTTAGAGTTTCGAGTTCTGGTCATAAGTTGTCACGCCGCCGCCGCACCATCATCATCGCCCCTGCCATCTACCACCACCGCTCCGAATCCGTATCCATATACCACCACCAATCCGTGCCCATATACCACCACCGATCCATATCCATATACAACCATCGCTACCACCACCGCTGCCATATACCACCACCATATATCCACCACCAATCCGAGTTCTTTGCTTATTAGGTTTGTTTTCGGGATCCATCTAGATTCCGATTCGTGTTTCCTTGCCGGAGTAGGTTTCGGAAAAAAAAAAGAGTCGGGTAGCCACGCTCCGTTTAGGCCCAAAATTTTTCGAAAACGCATTTTTCGAAAAATTTTCTGGCTATCCTATTTTTAGGTGTTTCTGAGTGTTTTGAGACAGGTGCCATTATAGGAAGTTTTTTTTGACCCGTTTCCAGTTTTTGGGTCCGGACAGTCAAAAAAAAAAAAATTGGTCAAAAAAATTTCGTGCCCATCCTGTCAGTTTGAGCTAAGAAGAGTTTTGAGACACTCGCCATTATAGTGATTTTTCG
>NW_021171520.1:0-1106 GCF_002162155.2 Triticum dicoccoides
TTTTTTTATAATTTTTGGTGATGAAGAAGTATCCGAAAAATTCCCTCTACGCGGATTGCCCTTCGCGCGTCTACGGCTGTGGCCGGCGGCCTCCGGGGGCTAGCATGCCGCCAAATCTTGCGTAGGCGGCCTCTCACAAGTCTGGAAGTGTTGTGGCGGTTGCAAACGCCCGACACGCGTGACTGGGGTGTGCCCCCCTCACGGACAGCGCCGCCGCCGGCACCTGGAGGGGGGAAATGGACGCGTGGGGTCTACACGGAGGGGTTCTTGCTCTGGGTCTGGCCCGGATGTTGCTCCAAAGTGTTCCTATGGGCTGACCTAACACAACCGGGTGGGGAGGTCCACTGGTCAAAGCCCGTCCGTGCAAAGTCAAAGGGCTAGATCCCATGGTCAAATGCTACAGGGTTTGGTAGGACGGGGGCACTTGGGGGGGGGGTAGCAATGCCTCCGGAGCGTCGCACCGGGCCCTCATACATGCGGGGTGGTGTGGTGGCATGTCCGAAGAGGCGGGACGCGTCTCCGGTGCGTGGCCCTCCTCACGGACGGCGATGACATGGTAGTAGACGTTCTGCGGTAACGATGCGGCGTCAATATTACTAAATACTCGGAGCGCGATAAAATCATGAGTTTTTTTGCATGACGTGGGCACATGTGCTATAGGAACGATGGTATTTTTTCATAATTTTGGTGATGGAGAAGTATCCGAAAAATTCCCTCTACGCGGATTGCCCTTCGCGCGTCTACGGCTGTGGCCGGCGGCCTCCGGGGGCTAGCATGCCGCCAAATCTTGCGTAGGCGGCCTCTCACAAGTCTGGAAGTGTTGTGGCGGTTGAAAACGCCCGGCACGCGTGTCCGGGGTGTGCCCCCCCTCACGGACGGCGCCGCCACCGGCACCTGGAGGGGGGAAACGGACGCGTGGGGTCTACACGGAGGGGATCTTGCTGTGGGTCTGGCCCGGATGTTGCTCCAAAGTGTTCCTATGGGCTGACCTAACACAACCGGGTCGGGAGGTCCACTGGTCAAAGCCCGTCCATGCAAAGTCAAAGGGCTAGATCCCGTGGTCAAACGCTACAGGGTTAGGTGGGACGGGGGCACTTGGGGGGGGG
>NW_021171521.1:0-1048 GCF_002162155.2 Triticum dicoccoides
CCTTATTTACGTGCAGCGCCGTGATTTTGTTAGTGTTCTAGGCTCGCGTCTCTAGCACGGTCTAGCCTAGGACCAGCACAGTACCGTCGTTGAGCGTTTATTCAACTTTGCATCTCTGAATTGATTATTGCTGACCCTTTTTGCTACCATACTATAAGCCTTCCCAGCTCCACATACATCTACGTCGTGCGTTTGACTCTCCCTGGCAATCGCTCTATCCAAGCTTTTGAGAGTTTTGACTATAACGGTTGCCGATCACCGCCTGCTGCTGGGTAAGAACTGGTAAGAATTTGAGATTTGCTTGACGGATTTGTGACACCCGCCACCACCACCCCCTCTTAGTAGTCTGTAGGATCATATTGTTGTGTGTTTCTATTGCTGCTAACCATGCCAGGATCACAATCCGATGAGACTGACTGGGAGCACTTGACGAACAAGGAGCTTCATGATACGTTTCAGCAAATGATGAGTGTACAGGTGCAAGATGTGATAAACAGATTTGAAGAGGCCATGGAGAAGATAGATGGCATGGAGAAGACGTTTGAAACAAAGCTCGATAACAAGTTTGCTGAATTGCTTTCGCGTTTTCCACCACCACCACTGATGAGGACAACAATACAATTGTTACACCCACAACCCCTGCTGCTATACATACTGGACCAATTACTAGAGCTCGTGCACGCCAACTAAATTACCAGGTACTTTCGTTTCTTGGTAATGATTCTAATGTTCATGAGAATATGATGCTGCCTAAATTGGATACATTTGTTTTGCTTACAAATGAAGGGCCTAGCTTGGAGAAGGATGAACATTGGAGCAAGAACAAGCATGGAGATGATGGCATGCGCAAGGGGAACAAGAACGGAGTTACAAGTGATGATTTCAGGACTTTGAAGCCACCATAATGGGTGCATGAAGCCTTGGACGAAATATACAAGATGCCATTTCATAAATTTCGTCCCGAGGCTATTTTAGGTGCTGCGTCACCTTATTATTGGGCCAGGCCCATGTAATTTCGAAATACATAAGTATAGGCTATTTTTAGAGT
>NW_021171522.1:0-1338 GCF_002162155.2 Triticum dicoccoides
AAAATCAGAGGCACAATTTGTTCCATACCAAGGGAGTTGTGAAGGAACGTTCTGTGCGCGTCATCATAGACGGAGGGAGCTGCAACAACTTGGCTAGCATGGAGATGGTGGAGAAGCTTTCTCTCACCACAAGACCACATCCACATCCTTACTACATCCAATGGTTCAACAACAGCGGCAAGGTTAAGGTAACACGTACTGTTCGTGTGCATTTTAGTATCTCTACATATGCTGATTATGTTGATTGTGATGTGGTACCTATGCAAGCATGTTCCTTATTACTTGGTAGACCATGGCAATTTGATAAAAATTATGTACACCATGGTAGAAACAATCACTATACTCTTGTTCATAAGGATAAAAATATTACTTTGCTTCCTATGACTCCTGATTCCATTTTGAAAGATGATATTAATAGAGCTAATAAAGCACAACAGGAAAAGAATAAGAGTGAAAATCAGATTGTGGCAAAAGAATTTGAGCAACAAATGAAGCCTAATAATAAACCATCTTGTGTTGCTTCTGAAATTAAATTGAAAAGTGCATGTTTATTTGCCACCAAATCTGATATTGATGAGCTAGATTTCAGCAAATCTGTTTGCTATGCTTTTGTGTGCAAAGAGGCATTATTTTCATTCGAGGACGTGCCTTCCTCTTTGCCTCCTGCTGTCACTAACATTTTGCAGGAGTTCGCTGACGTTTTTCCACAAGACGTGCCACCGAGATTACCGCCTATTCGAGGGATTGAGCATCAGATTGACTTAATTCCCGGTGCTTCACTGCCAAACCGTGCACCATACCGTACCAATCCAGAGGAGACGAAGGAGATTATGCGTCAAGTACAAGAGCTTCTCGACAAAGGTTATATACGCGAATCCCTAAGTCCTTGTGCTGTTCCTATTATTCTAGTGCCGAAAAAGGATGGTACATCACGTATGTGTGTTGATTGTAGAGGCATTAATAATATTACTATTCGTTATCGTCATCCTATTCCTAGGCTAGATGATATGCTTGATGAATTGAGTGGCTCTACAATATTCTCCAAAGTTGATTTGCGTAGTGGCTACCATCAAATTCGTATGAAATTGGGAGATGAATGGAAAACAGCATTTAAAACTAAGTTTGGATTATATGAGTGGTTAGTCATGCCTTTTGGGTTAACTAATGCACCTAGTACTTTCATGAGATTAATGAACGAAGTTTTACGTGCTTTCATTGGACGATTTGTGGTAGTTTACTTTGATGACATATTGATTTATAGCAGATCTTTGGAGGAACATTTGGAACATTTACGTGCTGTTTTTATTGCTCTACGTGATGCACGTTTGTTTGGTAACC
>NW_021171523.1:0-1178 GCF_002162155.2 Triticum dicoccoides
GCCAAGAACACCTCCTCCCCTCCAGGAACCCAACCCCCCACTTGATTTTGATCGGGAACCACATTCACCCCAAAACCACTCCGTCACCGAAGCTCCCTCCGCCGCGGAGCTCGCCGCCGACGAACCCCTCCGTCCCCGCCGGCCAGTCGACCACCGGGAGGACCGCCTAGGAGAGGTGGATCCATCCCTGGCCTCGGATGCCCTCAAGGAGCCTCCCTTCGCCGGCGACGATCGCCGGAGCCCCGCCTCGCTCGGGCAGAGGAGGGAGAAGGGGCGCGGCGACTGGTCAAACCTGACCAGTGGGCCAGGCGGGCCCACTGTCAGCGACCCACCCCGCCGCCACGCGTGTTAAGTGAAAGCGTAAAACCACGAAGTACGTTTCCTCCGCTCCGAAAACGTATTCCAGTCTGAAACGTTTTCTTTTCTATTTTTATTTTAAAAACAGATTTTGACCAAATCTTTGACTGGCTTTATCTTTTTAAATATAACTCCAAATGAATTAATTCTTTTTCCTACCTCTCTCAAATATTGCCTAGTTTATTTTAAGATTTATTTGAAAAAAATTTAAAACAACTTTTGGTGCTGTTTTTATTTTGTGTGTTAATTCTTTATATTGCTAAAATAGGATTTTTGAAGAGAGGAGAAACTTTCAAAAGTTTTGAAGTACACCCTGACTTACCACACATTGAAGGCAAGCATTCTGAATCCCGGCTTAATATTTTGGTGTGATCGTTGATACATTTTTAACACCACCGCATTTCGAAGGACTTGTTATTTCATGTGATATGATCATATGCATGAGTGCATAATAGTGATTTCCATGCTGTTGGAAATAAACACACTTATGATGATAATCATCCTCATGTGTCTTGCATGCATGCCGGAAAGGAATCCGGGAAAGCCTCTGCCTTGGGTAGGTGTGAGCTTGTCGCCGGCCTCCGTCGGGACGGGTATGTCCGGTATGGCATAGTAAGATATAATGAGTGTTGATTGGATTGGTTGAAGTATATTTGTTATACATGTTATGCAGGAAACTATAAACCTCCTGAGTCGACCGTAGATCGAGTCTTGTTCCAGCAACCCCCACACTTGTTTCGTGCTACCACTTGTCCCTGCCACAGGTAGGGTACGGTTCAGTAATTTGTCAACCCCTTTCGAGCACACACCGTACAGAGGGG
>NW_021171524.1:0-854 GCF_002162155.2 Triticum dicoccoides
GTTTGAATGGACAGAAGCCTGCGAGAAAAGTTTCCAAGAGCTAAAGCGGAAATTAACAACAGCACCGGTATTAATTGTACCCGATATACACAAGAATTTTGAAGTATTTTGTGACGCATCCAGAAAGGGTCTCGGATGCGTGTTGATGCAAGAAGGCAAGGTTGTCGCCTACGCTTCAAGGCAACTTCGCAAACACGAGGAAAATTATCCCACTCATGATTTAGAAATGGCAGCAGTTATTCATGCACTCAAGGAATGGAGGCATTTTCTACTTGGGAATCGATGTGAGATATATACGGATCACAAAAGCCTCAAATACATTTTTACGCAGCCAGAACTAAATTTACGGCAACGCCGCTGGTTAGAATTGGTAAAGGATTACGATGTTGGTATCCATTACCATCCAGGGAAAGAAAACGTAGTGACCGATGCCCTGAGTCAGAACCCCAGCTCCGATGGGAACTATCTGCACAGCTTGAGGCCCGAATTCCATCAAGAATTTGTCAAGCTCAACTTGATAATGGTAGCAGAAGGCACCATATCAAACTTGGAAATACAACCACACCTTGTGGAGAAAATTAAAGAGGCTCAGTCCGGTCACCCCAGCATTGAAGGAATTAAAAGGAAGTTGAGTATGGGCAAGGCCTCGGAATTCGTCATAGACAATGAAGGAATATTATGGTACGGAGAAAGGCTATGCGTGCCAAACATAGAAGACCTTAAACAGCAAGTTTTAACTGAAGCACACACCACTCCATATTCGATCCACCCTGGAGGAACCAAAATGTATAAGGATATTCAGGAAAGATTTTGGTGGCACGGTATGAAGAGGGACATAGCCGCTTTCATTGCAT
>NW_021171525.1:0-1233 GCF_002162155.2 Triticum dicoccoides
CCATTTCCACTCAGGTATTTTGTTAGGTTGCAGTAGTCCGGCTGGTCTCTGATGTTCAGCTTTTATGCGTTGACATGAGTCGCAACATGCAATGAAAGCGGCTATGTCCCTCTTCATACCGTGCCACCAAAATCTTTCCTGAATATCCTTATACATTTTGGTTCCTCCAGGGTGGATCGAATATGGAGTGGTGTGTGCTTCAGTTAAAACTTGCTGTTTAAGGTCTTCTATGTTTGGCACGCATAGCCTTTCTCCGTACCATAATATTCCTTCATTGTCTATGACGAATTCCGAGGCCTTGCCCATACTCAACTTCCTTTTAATTCCTTCAATGCTGGGGTGACCGGACTGAGCCTCTTTAATTTTCTCCACAAGATGTGGTTGTATTTCCAAGTTTGATATGGTGCCTTCTGCTACCATTATCAAGTTGAGCTTGACAAATTCTTGATGGAATTCGGGCCTCAAGCTGTGCAGATAGTCCCCGTCGGAGCTGGGGTTCCGACTCAGGGCATCGGCCACTACGTTTGCTTTCCCTGGATGGTAATGGATACCAACATCGTAATCCTTTACCAATTCTAACCAGCGGCGTTGCCGTAAATTTAGTTCTGGCTGCGTAAAAATGTACTTGAGGCTTTTGTGATCCGTATATATCTCACATCGATTCCCAAGTAGAAAATGCCTCCATTCCTTGAGTGCATGAATAACTGCTGCCATTTCTAAATCATGAGTGGGATAATTTTCCTCGTATTTGCGAAGTTGCCTTGAAGCGTAGGCGACAACCTTGCCTTCTTGCATCAACACGCATCCGAGACCCTTTCTGGATGCGTCACAAAATACTTCAAAATTCTTGTGTATATCGGGTACAATTAATATTGGTGCTGTTGTTAATTTCCGCTTTAGCTCTTGGAAACTTTTCTCGCAGGCTTCTGTCCATTCAAACTTCTTATCTTTCTTGAGTAACTGTGTCATAGGCTTGGATATGGTGGAAAATCCTTCAATAAATCTGCGGTAATACCCTGCCATTCCCAAGAAACTTCGTATGTCTGTTACGCTGGCTGGTGACTTCCAGTCAAGTACGGCCTTGACTTTCTCTGGGTCCACTGCTATACCGTCTTGAGTCAGCACGTGGCCTAGAAAACCTACTTGTCTTAGCCAAAATTCGCACTTGCTGAACTTGGCATACAATTGGTGTTTCCTTAGCTCTCCTAGTACAATCCTGAGATGTTCTGCGTG
>NW_021171526.1:0-666 GCF_002162155.2 Triticum dicoccoides
GCATTTTTTCCTCCAAAATGACTCAATATGCTTAGCTAGCTCAAAACTTACATAATAAGCTTAATTAGCTCCAAAATGACATATTTAACCTAGGATAGCTCTAAAATGACCTATACTTAGCATTTTTCCTCCAAAATGACTTAATATGCTTAGCTAGTTTAAAAATGACATATTTAACCTAGGATAGCTCTAAAATGACCTATACTTAGCATCCTTTCCTCCAAAATGACTTAATATGCTTAGCTAGCTCTAAAATGATATAATATGCTTAACAAATGACATATTTTAGGTCCTAAATGACTTCATATGCTTAGCTAGCTCCAAAATGACATAATAACCTTAGTTAGCTCCAAAATGACCTATTTAACCTAGGCTAGCTCTAAAATGACCTGTACTTCGCATGTTTTTCCTCCAAAATGACTCAATATGCTTAGCTAGCTCAAAACTTACATAATAAGCTTAATTAGCTCCAAAATGACATATTTAACCTAGGATAGCTCTAAAATGACCTATACTTAGCATTTTTCCTCCAAAATGACTTAATATGCTTAGCTAGTTTAAAAATGACATATTTAACCTAGGATAGCTCTAAAATGACCTATACTTAGCATCCTTTCCTCCAAAATGACTTAATATGCTTAGCTAGCTCTAAAATGATATAATATG
>NW_021171527.1:0-852 GCF_002162155.2 Triticum dicoccoides
GAGTGTTGATGACCGACACGAAAAGGCATCCCGGGGTTCGTCAATCGTGGAAATCACTCTGGGACCCCAAAACAGTGATCAATAGCCAACGAAATGGGCCAGAATCGGCCAAAATTGTGAGTGTTGATGACCGACACGTAAACGCACCCCAGGGTTCGTCAATCGTGGAAATCACTTCGGCAACCTAAAACTGAGTAATAGTCCAAGAAACGGGCCAGAACCGGCCCAAACTGCGAGTCTTGACGACCAACACGTAAGCACACCTTGGGGTTCACCAACCATGGAAATCGCTTTGGGACCCCAAACGGTGAGTAATAGTCCATGACAGAGCACAGAATCGGCCAAATCTAGGATTATTGATGAACGATACAGAAATGCACAACGGGGTTCGTCATTCATGGAAATCTCTTAGGGACCCAAAATCAGTGAGTAATTGTCCATGAAACGGGCCAGAATTGGCAAAACTGCAAGTGTTGATGACCGACACATAAACACACCCCGGTGTTCATCAATCGTGGAAATCTTAGCGGGACACAAAAACTGAGTAATAGTCCATGAAACGGGCCAGAATCGGCCAAAACTGTGATTGTTGATGACCGACACGTAGCCACACCTTGGGGTTCAACAACCATGGAAATCGTTTTGGGACGCCAAAACGGTGAGTAATAGTCCACGAAACGGGTCAGAATCGACAAAAACCACGAATGTTGATGACCGACACGTAAACGCACCCCTGGGTTCGTCAATCATGGAAATCACTCCTGGACCCCAAAACAGTGAGTAGTACTCCACGAAACGGGCTAGAATCGGCCAAAACTGCGAGTGTTGATGACCGACACATATGCGCACACT
>NW_021171528.1:0-1353 GCF_002162155.2 Triticum dicoccoides
AGTCCCTCCGTAAAGATAGGCCTTTAGCTGAATCATAAGTGAACAAGGGTGTTTTAAACATGTCCCGTTCTTTTTTGGTTGAAGAGGTAACATTTAAAATACATGTTTGTAGTCCGGCATGCAGCCTTCCTCAATAGTCCTCATCCTCGGGGGATCTTCTTCCGGAGATGATGGACAGCGAGACACCCCCACAGATCTCCCCGCCCGATAAGACAGACGATGCCGAGGTGTCGTCCCGGAGGATCTCTCCCGATCGACCAGTGGTGCAAGGGACAATGAAGACCGGGCTCGAAGGCGACACTTTGGCCGTCAGGGGTCCGGGGTGTGTGGCCCCCATAGGGACCAACAATAAAGGCCCCGGACTATCTAATTTCCGCAGGACGGCGCAACCTGCTCCGAATTCGGAGGCGCCGGATACATTGTTAGAAACATTGTGATATGCGTCAGTCTCAGAGGAACATCGTACCTTGATGGGTACGATGGTTGAGAGAATTCTCTCCGCGAAGAGCTGATTGAATGAAGCCTTTACGAGCCTGCTAAGAGGCTTCGAGGTATGTAATGTAATATTTTTAATTGTGCTATAAATGCAAAATGCGCCTGTGTATACATAGTAGCCCCTGAGACTCTGGTTGGCGTCCGAAGGGAGGCGATCAAAGGATCAAGAAATATATGCCCAGGAAATGATCTAACTAATTGAAACACAGGCTGTTACCTCCATGGCGACTTCCCAAGCTACAGAGATTGCACATCTGAGGTAGAAGGTTGATGTGGCGGATGACGACATCACACTTATGAACAAGCGGTTCGATGATGCGCAAGGTATGTCTTTGAGGCACTCAGTATATGCAAGTGCAAGAATATGAGCATGACATTGAGAATTGCAAACTAAAATATGCATAACTGCAGATAGTGCCGCCGCAGTTGAGATCCTTCAGGCTGAACTTGCCCGGGCCAAGGAGTAATCCAGGATGAGTAGTGCGGCTGCCGAATTAAAGGCCGAAAAGGTTGCTAGGCGTCAGTGCGAGGAGAAAATATCTGTTATGGCGCTTGAGTTAGAAGATGTCGCTAGCCGCTGCCAATCTCTTGAGAAAGATAACAAAGCCAAAGCGGCCGACCTTGACAAGGCCTTACAAGAGGCGAGAGAAGCACGGTCCGACTCTAGAGCAGCTCGGGAGGAGATCCGACAAGCCGGGGAGATCGCGGCTGGTAAGCCCTTCTTATTGCAAACTAAGTTTGGTGATCCGAAGTATGCTGATGTCTACTACACAACCTTCTTCTTGTAGACGTTGTTGGGCCTGCAAGTGCACAGGTTTGTAGGACAGTAGCAAATTTCCCTCAAGTGGATGACCTAAG
>NW_021171529.1:0-628 GCF_002162155.2 Triticum dicoccoides
GGGAGGGAGAGGGCGAGGGCGAGGGCGAGGGAGGGAGAGGGCGAGGGCGAGGGCGAGGGGGAGGGTTAGGGCAGCGGCGGCGGCGGCGGTGGATCGAGAGGGAGAGGGAACTGGCGAGGGGGAGAGGGAAAGGGGGGATCGGGCGAAGGGGGAGAGGGAAGGGGGATCGGGCGAAGGGGCACAATACTAATGGCGCACCTCACCGCGGTGCGCCATTAGCATGTCCATACTAATGGCGCACCTCACCATGGTGCGCCATTAGTATTTTTTTTTCAACTCGAGCCAACAGGTTATGTACCACCAGAACTGATCCACATCAAGTCCCCTCTACTAGCTCGACTGGTCAGCAGCCAGTTCTCACACCAGGAGGTCCTGGGTTCGACTCCCAGGCTCCACAATTTTTTTTAGCATTTAAAAAGTTGTTTCATACTTATTTGTGTTTAAATATGTTCAAACTTGTTTAAATAATAACAGTAATATTTTTTTATAAGACAGTAGCATTTAAAAAGCTGTTTGATACTTATTTTTTTATAAGACGGTGCGCGGGGTGCGGGGGGTCGGCGGCGGCGGTTGAGTAGGGGAATCGAGGGTGCGGGGGGTCGGCGGCGGCGGCCGGTGGACTGGGGGG
>NW_021171530.1:0-565 GCF_002162155.2 Triticum dicoccoides
TTGGCCGATTCTGGCCCGTTTCGTGGACTATTACTCATTGTTTTGGGGTGTCGGAGTGATTTCCACAATTGACGAACCCCAGGGTGCGCTTAAGTATCGATCACCAACACTCGCAGTTTTGGCAGATTCTGGCCCATTTCGTGGACTATTACTCACTGTTTTGGTGTCCCGGAGTGATTTTCACGATTAACGAACCCCAAGGTGCGCTTACGCGTCGGTCATCAACACTCGCATCTTTGGCCGATTCTGGCCCGTTTCGTGGACTATTACTCACTGTTTTGGGGTCCCGGAGTGATATCCACGATTGACGAACCCCAAGGTGCGCTTACGTGCCGGTCATCAACACTCACAGTTTTGGCCAATTCTGGCCCGTTTCATGGACTATTACGCATTGTTTTGGGGTCTCGGAGTGATTTTCACGATTGACGAACCCCAAGGTGCGCTTACGTGTCGGTCATCAGCACTCGCAGTTTTGGCCGATTCTGGCCCGTTCGTGGACTATTACTCACTGTTTTGGGGTCCCTGAGTGATTTCCACGATTGACGAACCCCAAGATGTGCTTACG
>NW_021171531.1:0-1688 GCF_002162155.2 Triticum dicoccoides
AGCTTTACAAGCAAGATGGAATAAACGAGTGATATTAGTATACTCCTTATAGTCTAGAATGGTCTGAATCTCTCTATTTAATCCACCTAGAAAACGTGCAAGCATAGCTTCATTCTCCTCAACAATACCACATCTAATCATGCCAGTTTGTAATTCCTGATAATATTCTTCTACAGAATTTTTCCCTTGTCTTAAACGCTGCAATTTTTGAAGCAATTCACGTTGATAATATGGTGGAACCCAACGCGTACGCATAGCAGTTTTCAAAGCAGCCCAAGTAGTTGGAATAGGATATAATCTACAATGTTCAGACCACCATACACATGCAAAACTAGTGAAAGCACAAACAGCAGCAGCAACTCGTCTCTCCTCAGGATATTGTAAACATGTAAATCATTGTTCAGTTTCTAACTCCCAAGTAAGATATATATCAGGAACATATCTACCCACAAATGGTGGAATATTCAATTTCAGTTTAGGAATATGGACATCATCTCGTACCTGAGGTGGTGGTGCAGGCCTACCATTACGAATATATACCTGAGGTCGACCTGCTGGTGGTGGTACAGGTGGCTGCACGTAGTGTTGATTTTGATCAACCTCATCCTCATAATCTCCCACATAATCATCCTCCTCCGCATCAGCAGCAGGGAAGTATCAACAGCAGCACCAACAGTTTGGCCAAACGCAAGAGGAACACGGCTTGCTCGGCGGAGGTCTGCTTCGCGACGTGGAGGTAGTCGTTGTTGTTGTTGTTGGAGAGGTGCGTTAGGTGCAGCGGATGGTGGTGGTGGAAGACGCGCAAGCAATTCATTAAACTTGTTATCGAGCTTTGTTTCGAACGTCTTCTCAAGGCCAGTGATCTTCTCCATGGCCTCTTCAAAATTGTTCAGCACATCTTGCACCTGTTCAGTCATCATTTGCTGAAACTTATCATGAAGCTCCTTGTTCGATAAATTCTCCCAGTCAATCTCGTCGGCTTCTGATCCTGGCATGGTTAGCAGCAATAGAAACACACAAGAATATGATCCTACAGACTACGAACAAGTGGTGGTGGTGGGTGTCACAAATCCGTCAAGCAAATCTCAAATTCTTACCAGTTCTTACCCAGCAGCAGGCGGTGATCGGCAACCGTTGTAGTCAAAAACTCTCAAAGCTTGGATAGAGCGATTACCAGGGAGAGTCAAACGCACGACGTAGATGTATGTGGAGCTGGGAAGGCTTATAATATGGTAGCAAAAAGGGTCAGCAATAATCAATTCAGAGATGCAAAGTTGAATAAACGCTCAACGACGGTACTGCGCTGGTCCTAGGCTAGACTGTGCTAGAGACGCGAGCCTAGAACACTAACAAAATCACGACGCGGCACGTAAACAAGGGAAAAGCACACTCTGAATTTTTTTTTCGCTCTTTTTTCTTTTTCTTTTTCTTTTTTTTTGCGCTCTTTTTTTTTGCGCTGCTTTTTTTTTGCGAAAAATCACTATAATGGCGAGTGTCTCAAAACTCTTCCTAGCTCAAACTGACAGGATGGGCACGGAATTTTTTCGACCAATTTTTTTTTTTCGACTGCACGGACCCAAAAACTGGAAACGGGTCAAAAAAAACTTCCTATAATGGCACCTGTCTCAAAACACTCAGAAACACCAAAAAATAGGATAGCCAGAAATTTTTTCGAAAAATGCGTTTTC
>NW_021171532.1:0-2064 GCF_002162155.2 Triticum dicoccoides
AGATCCACTGTTGTCATTCCGTACTATGGGTCTACCTGTACCCCGCCTCGTGACAGATTGACCCATTCGCACTTAAACAAAGGGACCTTAAAATCTACTCCGTAGTCAAGTTCCCATATGTCCACTATGTATTCATAATATGTGTCCTTTCCCCTCTCGGTTGTTGCATCAAAGCGGACACCGCTGTTTTGGTTGGTGCTCTTTTGATCTTGGTCAATCGTGTAAAATGTATTCCCATTTATCTCATATCCTTTCCAAATCAATACAGTCAAAGATGGTCCCCTGGACAACAAGTACAACTCATCACAAACAGTGTTGTCACCTCTGATACGTGCTTCCAACCAACTGCTAAAAGTCCTGATGTGTCCACATGTAATCCAGTCGTCACACTGCTCCGGGTGTTTGGAGCGCAGACTGTTCTTGTGTTCATCGACATACGGGGTCACCAAGGTAGAGTTCTGTAGAACTGTGTAGTGTGCTTGAGACCAAGAATATCCGTCCCTGCATATTATTGAGTCCCTTCCAAGCGTGTCTTTTCCAGTCAGTCTCCCCTCATACCACGATTTAGGGAGACCTATCTTCTTAAGGCCAGGAATGAGGTCAACACAAAACCCGATGACATCCTCTGTTTGATGGCCCATGGAGATGCTTCCTTCTGGCCTAGCGCGGTTACGGACATATTTCTTTAGGACTCCCATGAACCTCTCAAAGGGGTACATATTGTGTAGAAATACGGGGCCCAGAATGACAATCTCGTCAACTAGATGAACTAGGATGTGCATCATGATATTGAAGAAGGATGGTGGGAACACCAGCTCGAAACTGACAAGACATTGCACCACATCAATCCTTAGCCTTGGTATGATTTCTGGATCGATCACCTTCTGAGAGATTGCATTGAGGAATGCACATAGCTTCACAATGGCTAATCGGACGTTTTCCGGTAGAAGCCCCCTCAATGCAACCGGAAGCAGTTGCGTCATAATCACATGGCAGTCATGAGACTTTAGGTTCTGAAACTTTTTGTCTGCCATATTTATTATTCCTTTTATATTAGACAAGAAGCCAGTCGGGACCTTCATACTAAGCAGACATTTAAAGAAGATTTCCTTCTCTTCTTTGGTAAGAGCATAGCTGGCAGGACCTGCATACTGCTTTGGAGGCATGCCGTCTTTTTCGTGCAAACGTTGTAGGTCCTCCCGTGCCTCAGCTGTATCTTTTGTCTTCCCATACATGCCCAAGAAGCCTAGCATATTCACGCAAAGGTTCTTCGTCACGTGCATCACGTCGATCGAAGAGCGGACCTCTAGGTCTTTCCAGTAGGGTAGGTCCCAAAATATAGATTTCTTCTTCCACATAGGTGCGTGTCCCCCAGTGTCACTCGGAACAGCTAGTGCACCGGGACCCTTTCCAAAGATTACGTGTAAATCATTGACCAAAGCAAGTACGTGATCACCGGTACGCATGGCGGGCTTCTTCCGGTGGTCTGCCTCGCCTTTGAAATGCTTGCCTTTCTTTCGACATTGATGGTTGGTCGGAAGAAATCGACGATGGCCCAGGTACACATTCTTCCTGCAGCTTGCCAGGTATATACTATCGGTGTCAAGTTAACAGTGCGTGCATGCGTGGTATCCCTTGTTTGTCTGTCCTGAAAGGTTACTGAGAGCGGGCCAATCGGTGATGGTCATGAACAACAACGCCTTTAGGTTAAATTCCTCCTGTTTGTGCTCATCCCACATACGTACACCGTTTCCATTCCACAGCTATAAAAGTTCTTCAACTAATGGCCTTAGGTACACATCAATGTCGCTGCCGGGTTGCTTAGGGCCTTGGATGAGAACTGGCATCATAATGAACTTCCGCTTCATGCACATCCAAGGAGGAAGGTTATACATACATAGAGTCACGGGCTAGGTGCTGTGATTGCTGCTCTGCTCCCCGAAAGGATTAATGGCATCCGCGCTTAAAGCAAACCATACGTTCCTTGGCTCACTTGCAAACTTATCCCAGTACTTTCTCTCGATTTTTCTCCACTGCGACCCGTCAGCGGGTGCTCTCAACTTC
>NW_021171533.1:0-1216 GCF_002162155.2 Triticum dicoccoides
TGTGATGGTGTGTCTGAACATCATAGTTGCACCCTATTGGATATGGTGCGTACCATGATGTCTCTTATCGAATTACCACTATCGTTCATGGGTTAGGCATTAGAGACAACCACATTCACTTTAAATAGG
The DNA here is from genome assembly GCF_002162155.2 of Triticum dicoccoides. Lineage (NCBI taxonomy): Eukaryota > Viridiplantae > Streptophyta > Magnoliopsida > Poales > Poaceae > Triticum > Triticum dicoccoides. The sequence goes on from NW_021171533.1 coordinate 130, forward strand.
GCACCACGTAATTCCGTTGAGATGACACCGTATGAATTATGGTTTAGAGAAACCTAAGTTGTCGTTTCTTAAAGGTTTGGGGCTGCGACGCTTATGTGAAAAAGTTTCAGGATTAAGCTCGAACCCAAAGCGGATAAAATGCATCTTCATAGGACACCCAAAACAGTTGGGTATACCTCCTAATTCAGATCCGAAAGCAATATGGATTGTTTCTTGAATCGGGTCCTTTCTCGAGGAAAGGTTTCTCTCGAAAGAGTTGAGTGGGAGGATGGTGGAGACTTGATAAGGTTATTGAACCGTCTCTTCAACTAGTGTGTGGCAGGGCACAGGAAGTTGTTCCTGTGGCACCTACACCAATTGAAGTGGAAGCTTATGATATTAATCATGAAACTTCGGATCAAGTCACTACCAAACCTCGTAGGACGACAAGGACACGTACTACTTCGGAGTGGTAAGGTGATCCTGTCTTGAAGGTCATGTTGCTAGACAACAATGAACCTACGAACTATGGAGAAGCGATGGTGGGCCCGAATTCCGACAAATGGTTAGAAGCCATGAAATCCGAGATAGTATCCATATATCAGAACAAAGCATGGACTTTGATGGACTTGCCCATTGATCGGCAATCCATTGAGATAAATGGATCTTTTAAGAAGAAGACGGACGTGGATGGTAATGTCACCATCTATGAAGCTCGACTTGTGGCGAAGTGTTTTCCGACAAGTTCAAGGAGTTGACTACGATGAGATTTTCTCACTCGTAGCGATGCTTAAAGTCCGTCGGATTCATGTTAGCATTAGCTGTATTTATGAAATCTGGCAGATGGATGTCAAAACGAGTTTCCTTACCAGTTTTCGTGAGGAAAGGTTGTATGTAATACAATCAGAAAGTTTTTGTCGATCCTAAGGATGCTAAAAGGTATGCTAGCTCCAGCGATCCTTTTAAGGACTGGAGTAAGCATCTCGGAGTTGGAATGTACGCTTTGATGAGATGATCAAAGATTTTGGATTTATACAAAGTTTATAAGAAACTTGTATTTCCAAAGAAGTGAGTGGGAGCACTATAGAATTTCTGATGAGTATATGTT
>NW_021171534.1:0-968 GCF_002162155.2 Triticum dicoccoides
CCCACTGCAACCGCGGTGAGCTACGCCACCGTTTCCCCCTCTTCTCCCCCTCGTTCCCTCACCGTAGCCTCCTCCCCACCACGGCCGAACCTCCGCCGTCGCCGAGCTCGCCGTCGACGCAGCTCCGGTGACCATTTGGTCACCCCGGCGAGTCCAACGAGTTCGTAAGGCTCCATAGAGCATCCCTAGCGCCTCGCTTCGCTCGCCTTCGAGCTCCAACCCCGTTTCCGTGCACGACCGAACTCCGGCGGCCGCAGCCGAGCTCGCCGCCGTCGACTCCGGCCACCTCAGGCCCGGCCACCACCACCGTTCGACGCGCGGGAGCAAGGGCTCTCCAACGAGCCCAAGCACAGCCTCGCCCGTGCCCTGTAGCGCGATCCCGCATCGCGCCGCCGTCTCGGACCTCGCCGGCGTCATGTCGCCGGTGGGGTTTGACTTGTCCGACCTGGGGTTTGACCCCCCAGGGTCACTGACGCGTGGGCCCCGTCGGCCAGGTGGACATCATTAGCGCTAACCACAGCTAGTTAACCCCCTGACACTGACCAGTGGGCCCCAGCGCCACTAATTAGTAATTAGGATTAATTTAACCCTGTTTAACCCCCCTGTCACTGACGTGTGGGCCCCACACGTCAGGTTTGACCTCAGCCAGCCGCAGTTGACCACTGACGTCATGCTGACGTCATGCTGGCGCAATAATTATATTTCTGGATTTAAATTAAATCAGGAAATTCCAGAATATTATTTAAACTTCAAAAATTCATAACTTTTATTCTGTAACTCCAAATTGGACAAATTATATATGAAAAATGATCAGAAAAATCCAATCTATCCATCTGTACTATTTTCATGCATGATCAAACAAGTTAAATTGATGTTTCAAGCAGAACAAGGAAAAGCACTTTAAAAGGCCATATTTGAATTTGAAATTTGAATCCTTGATTCAAATTTGTTCAAACCCTTCTGGTTTT
>NW_021171535.1:0-1679 GCF_002162155.2 Triticum dicoccoides
CTTTAGTCGCGGTTGGAGAGGCGGACCGCGACTAAAGGTACCCTTTAGTCGCGGTTGGAGAGGCGGACCGCGACTAAAGGTACCCTTTAGTCGCGGCCCGCCTCCCCAACCGGGACTAAAGGGTTTTGGCGCCGCTTCCGTTCCCGCGCAGAAAGACCCTTTAGTCGCGGTTGGAGAGGCGGACCGCGACTAAAGGTACCCTTTAGTCGCGGTCCGCCTCTCCAACCGCGACTAAAGGTCTGTGCAAGAACTGGCGCGGTTCGGTGGGATGTTTAGTCCCACCTCGCTAGCCGAGAGGCTTCGACAGTGGTTTATAAGCGCGGCTGCGCTCACCACTTCGAGCTCCTCTCAAATGCAGGCTTACGGGCCAATTCTGTCACTATGTGCCTGTGGGCCTACTCGGCCTTCTGCGGGCCTGAATCCTGGCCCTTTAATGGGTTTCTAGTCGTATTCAGGCCGTGGTGGCCCAGTAGGTGGCATATTTTCTTTTTTTCTTCCTTTTTTCCTTTTTCCTTTTTTCTTCTGTTTTTTTCTTCTGTTTTTTTCTTCTGTTTTTCTTCTGTTTGTTTTTTTCTTTTGTTTTTCCTTTTTTCTTCTGTTTTTTTCTTCTGTTTTTTTCTTATGTTTTTCTTCTGTTTGTTTTTTTCTTCTGTTTTTCCTTTTTTCTTCTGTTTTTTTCTTCTGTTTTTTTCTTCCTTTTTCCTTCTTTCTTCTTGTTCCTTTTTCCTTTTAAAATCAGAAAAATAAAACTAATTCATTTTAAAACCGCTTGAAGGTTTGACAAAAGGTTTGATACATCATTCAGTTCATCGACCAAATACAAAGTTTGGTACAATAAATTATTACACATCAATTCTTCCCTTGTGTCCCTGCTTGCTTACGATTGTGCCGTATCCATGGAGCATCCTCATCATTTAACTTAATGCTTGGGTCAATGTTCACTTTGAAGGGCGGAATTTCACCAAACATATTATAATCTTCTGACATGTCTGTCTTGTCCTCCACTCCCACGATGTTTCTTTTCCCTGAAAGAACAATGTGACGCTTTGGATCATCGCATGATGTACTGATCGTTTTCTTATCTTTCCGTTTCCTCGGTTTGCTACTCATGTCCTTCACATAGAAAACCTGAGCGACATCTTTCGCTAGGACGAATGGTTCGTCAAGGTAACCAAGATTGTTGAAATCCACCATTGTCATTCCGTATTGCTGGTCCACCTTTACCCCACCTCCTGTTAGCTTGAACCATTTGCACCGGAACAAAGGGACCTTAAAGGAGGGTCCATAGTCAAGTTCCCATATCTCCTCTATGTAACCATAATATGTGACCTTTTGCCCATTCTCGGTTGCTGCATCAAAGCGGACACCACTGTTTTTGTTGGTGCTCTTTTTATCTTGGGCGATCGTGTAAAATGTATTCCCATTTATCTCGTACCCTTGGAAAGTCGTTATAGTCGAAGATGGTGTCTTGGCCAACATGTACAGCTGATCTACAACATCATTGTCATTCATTAAATGTTTTCTCAACCAACTGCCGAAAGTCTCCATGTGGGCCTTCCTAATCCAGGATTCAGGCTTCCCCGGGTTGTCCGAGCGTAAAATATTCTTGTGTTTCTCAAAGTACGGAGCCACCAAGCTGGAATTGGTCAGTACAGTGTGGTGTGCTTCAGTCAGAGAAT
>NW_021171536.1:0-950 GCF_002162155.2 Triticum dicoccoides
AGCTGAGTCAAGCGGTTATGCAACCCAGACATAGTGAGTATGTGCTCACTGACAGAACTGTTTTCCTCCATCTTACAGCTGAAGAATTTGTCGGAGACTTCATATCTCTCGACCCGGGCATGAGCTTGGAAAACCATTTTCAGCTCTTCGAACATCTCATATGCTCCATGTCTCTCAAAACGCTTTTGGAGCCCCGGCTCTAGGCTGTAAAGCATGCCGCACTGAACGAGGGAGTAGTCATCGGAACGTGCCTGCCAAGCGTTCATAACGTCTTGTTCCGCAGGGAGAACAGGTGCATCACCTAGCGGTGCTTGTAGGACATAATCTTTCTTGGCAGCTATGAGGATGATCCTCAGGTTCCGGACCCAGTCCGTATAGTTGCTGCCATCGTCTTTCAGCTTGGTTTTCTCTAGGAACGCGTTGAAGTTGAGGACTACGTTGGCCATTTGATCTATAAGACATATTGTAAAAATTTAGACTAAGTTCATGATAATTAAGTTCATCTAATCAAATTATAATGAACTCCCACTCAGATTTGACATCCCTTTGGTCATCTAAGTGTTACACGATCCGAGTCGACTAGGCCGTGTCCGATCATCACATGAGACGGACTAGTCATCGTCGGTGAACATTCTCATGTAGATCGTATCTTCCATACGACTCGTGTTCGACCTTTCGGTCTCCGTGTTCCGAGGCCATGTCTGTACATGCTAGGCTCGTCAAGTTAACCCTAAGTGTTTTCGCTGTGTAAAACTGTCTTACACCCGTTGTATGTGAACGTAAGAATCTATCACACCCGATCATCACGTGGTGCTTCGAAACGACGAACTGTAGCAACGGTGCACAGTTAGGGGAGAACACTTCTTGAAATTTTGTAAGGGATCATCTTATTTACTACCGTCGTTCTAAGTAAACAAGATGCATAAAACATAATAAACATCACATGCAAT
>NW_021171537.1:0-1972 GCF_002162155.2 Triticum dicoccoides
AGAGGCACAATTTGTTCCATACCAAGGGAGTTGTGAAGGAACGTTCTGTGCGTGTCATAATAGACGGAGGGAGCTGCAACAACTTGGCTAGCATGGAGATGGTGGAGAAGCTTTCTCTCACCACAAGACCACATCCACATCCTTACTACATCCAATGGTTCAACAACAGCGGCAAGGTTAAGGTAACACGTACTGTTCGTGTGCATTTTAGTATCTCTACATATGCTGATTATGTTGATTGTGATGTGGTACCTATGCAAGCATGTTCCTTATTACTTGGTAGACCATGGCAATTTGATAAAAATTCTGTACACCATGGTAGAAACAATCACTATACTCTTGTTCATAAGGATAAAAATATTACTTTGCTTCCTATGACTCCTGATTCCATTTTGGAAGATGATATTAATAGAGCTAATAAAGCACAACAGGAGAAGAATAAGAGTGAAAATCAGATCGTGGCAAAAGAATTTGAGCAACAAATGAAGCCTAATAATAAACCATCTAGTGTTGCTTCTGAAATTAAATTGAAAAGTGCATGTTTATTTGCCACCAAATCTGATATTGATGAGCTAGATTTCAGCAAATCTGTTTGCTATGCTTTTGTGTGCAAAGAGGCATTATTTTCATTCGAGGACGTGCCTTCCTCTTTGCCTCCTGCTGTCACTAACATTTTGCAGGAGTTCGCTGACGTTTTTCCACAAGACGTGCCACCGGGATTACCGCCTATTCGAGGGATTGAGCATCAGATTGACTTAATTCCCGGTGCTTCACTGCCAAACCGTGCACCATACCGTACCAATCCAGAGGAGACGAAGGAGATTATGCGTCAAGTACAAGAGCTTCTCGACAAAGGTTATATACGCGAATCCCTTAGTCCTTGTGCTGTTCCTATTATTCTAGTGCCGAAAAAGGATGGTACATCACGTATGTCTGTTGATTGTAGAGGCATTAATAATATTACTATTCGTTATCGTCATCCTATTCCTAGGCTAGATGATATGCTTGATGAATTGAGTGTCTCTACAATATTCTCCAAAGTTGATTTGCGTAGTGGCTACCATCAAATTCGTATGAAATTGGGAGATGAATGGAACACAGCATTTAAAACTAAGTTTGGATTATATGAGTGGTTAGTCATGCCTTTTGGGTTAACTAATGCACCTAGTACTTTCATGAGATTAATGAACGAAGTTTTACGTGCTTTCATTGGACGATTTGTGGTAGTTTACTTTGATGACATATTGATTTATAGCAGATCTTTGGAAGAACATTTGGAACATTTACGTGCTGTTTTTATTGCTCTACGTGATGCACGTTTGTTTGGTAACCTTGGGAAGTGCACCTTTTGCACCGACCGAGTATCTTTTCTTGGCTATGTTGTTACTCCACAGGGAATTGAAGTTGATAAAGCCAAGATTGAAGCTATTGGGAGTTGGCCGCGGCCCAAAACGGTCACACACGTGAGGAGTTTTCTTGGCCTCGCTGGATTCTATAGGCGTTTTGTGAGAGATTTCAGCACCAGTGCTGCACCTCTCAATGAGCTTACAAAGAAAGATGTGCCTTTTCTTTGGGGTACCGCACAGGAAGAAGCCTTCTCCGTATTGAAAGATAAGTTGACACATGCTCCTTTACTCCAACTTCCTGATTTTAATAAGACTTTTGAGCTTGAATGTGATGCTAGTGGAATTGGATTAGGAGGTGTGTTATTACAAGATGGCAAACCCGTTGCATACTTTTCTGAAAAATTGAGTGGGCCTAGTCTGAATTATTCTACTTATGATAAAGAATTATATGCTCTTGTTCGGACTTTAGAAACATGGCAACATTATTTATGGCCCAAAGAATTTGTTATACATTCTGATCATGAATCTTTGAAACATATTAAAAGTCAAGCTAAACTGAATCGTAGACATGCTAAATGGGTTGAATTCATTGAGACTTTCCCTTATGTCATTAAACACAAGAAGGG
>NW_021171538.1:0-976 GCF_002162155.2 Triticum dicoccoides
TTTCAATAAGATGGAACAAGATAGCAACTTGTTGGAAGTAACACATTTTGATGTGTGCAGTCCAATAAATGTTGAGGCATGCAGTGAATATCGTTATGTTCTTACTTCACAGATGATTCGAGTAGATGTTGAGAATATTTACTTGATGAAACACAACTCTGAATTATTGAATGGTTCAAGTAATTTCAGAGTGAAGTAGAAGATCATTGTGACAAGAGGATAAAATGTCTATGATACGATCATAGAGATGAATATCTGAGTTACGAGTTTTGGCACACAATTAAGACATTGTGGAAATTGTTTCATAATTAATACCGCCTGGAACACCATAGTGTGATGGTGTGTCCGAACATCATAGTTGCACCCTATTGGATATGGTGCGTACCATGATGTCTCTTATCGAATTACCACTATCGTTCATGGGTTAGGCATTAGAGACAACCACATTCACTTTAAATAGGGCACCACGTAATTCCAATGAGATGACACCGTATGAATTATGGTTTAGAGAAACCTAAGTTGTCGTTTCTTAAAAGTTTGGGGCTGCGACGCTTATGTGAAAAAGTTTCAGGATTAAGCTCGAACCCAAAGCGGATAAAATACATCTTCATAGGACACCCAAAATAGTTGGGTATACCTCCTAATTCAGATCCGAAAGCAATATGAATTGTTTCTAGAATCGGGTCCTTTCTCGAGGAAAGGTTTCTCTCGAAAGAGTTGAGTGGGAGGATGGTGGAGACTTGATGAGGTTATTGAACCGTCTCTTCAACTAGTGTGTGGCAGGGCACAGGAAGTTGTTCCTGTGGCACCTACACCAATTGAAGTGGAAGCTTATGATATTGATCATGAAACTTCGGATCAAGTCACTACCAAACCTCGTGGGATGACAAGGATGCGTACTACTTCAGAGTGGTACGTAATCCTGTCTTGGAAGTCATGTTGCTGGACAACAATGAACCTACGAGCTATGGAGAAG
>NW_021171539.1:0-1560 GCF_002162155.2 Triticum dicoccoides
TGCTTCCTGACTGGGGATTATTCCTCTAAAGGTTGTGCTGCTTTACTCGACGCGGTTCCAGTCTATTTCCATTTTTTGAAGGGTTTCCTCATAAATGAGGTTCAGTCCGCTGCCTCCATCCATGAGCACCTTGGTGAGGTGAAAGCCGTCCACTATGGGACTGAGGACCAATGCGGCTGGTGCTTGGACTGTTCGGAATCTAGGTTCATCACATGCGTTGAAGGTAATGGCAGTGTCGCTCCATGGATTTATTGTTGCAACTTGATAGACTTCGGCGAGGCTGCGGAGTGTTCTTTTTCTCACATTGTTTGATGCGAAAGTCTCGAAGACTGTTAGAACGGTACTGGTGTCCTTGGGCTGGCTTTCTTCGTCCTCCGAAATTAAGAGGTCCTCGCCGATTTTGGCCACCTGCCGGAGTATCCAACATGCCTAAGGTTGTGAGTTGGTGTGGCGTCCTCTGTACTGTGAATTCTACAGGGTCCATCAAGCCATCTTTCCACTACAGTTCCATGCCCTGTAGAGGGTTTTGGCTTTTTGGTGTTTATCCCGGGTGTCCTGTGATGATGCACCCTCTTAGTTCGGACGGGATTACTATTCAAGGCCGAATTATCCCAAAAATTTATTTCGGTTTTCCAGGCGCTTCCCATCGCACAATATTTTTGTACTATGGACGCCAAGTCAGCGAAGCGTGTGATATCACGACGGCTTACGGCGTTGAGGATTCCCTCGTCCGTGCAATTACTACAGAAAATTGAGATTGCGTCTTCCTCGCGGCAATCCTTTATCCTGTTCATAACCAGGAGGAATCTGGCCCAGTAATGATGTACTGTTTCCTTGGGCCTCTGCCTGATTTGGGAGAGATCGCTTATGATTGGGTGGGCGGGTGTCGTTGAATCTGAAACCTCACCCAATCCAAGATTCGGAGGCCGAAGAGTTTCCGAACTCTGAAGTTCGGATTCTTGGATGTTGTCCAGTGAATCTGGCCCGTTGCCTGATCCTAAGCTCAGGTCTTGAGTTATATCTCCCCCTCCGCGGGTATCCGGCTTGGAGGGGTCCGGAATTCAGACGTAGCTAGTCCTTAAAATAGATGAAGGGTCGCCGCACAGCGTCTCTACCACGGCAACGTGGTGGGTGACTTGGGGAGAGTTAATTTCTCTTAGATCGGGTTTAAGCCCAACCTGGTCGTAATCCGTAGCGACCCCCAGGGCGGCGATGCAATCCAAGAGCTCGTTTACGGAAGAGAGCTCCATTGGATCTAGCTGCTCGACAAGCTCCGAGCTGATGTGTAGGTTGCTTTTGATGACCCGAGAGGTCACCGTCGGCACAGCAGCCGAACAGGCGGTCATGAGGAAACCACCAAGCCGGAGGGTTTGGCCGACAGCCAAGGCTCCCTTAGCAACGGCGCCGTCTTTAAAGACGGGAGGAGGCATCCTTCCTGATTGTGACAGCACAGAGGAACTCTCAATGAAAGCACCAATGTCGGTGTCAAAACCGGCGGATCTCGGGTAGGGGGTCCCGAACTGTGCGTCTAGGCCGGATGGTAACAGGAGGCAGGGAACA
>NW_021171540.1:0-2097 GCF_002162155.2 Triticum dicoccoides
TGCTTCCTGACTGGGGATTATTCCTCTAAAGGTTGTGCTGCTTTACTCGACGCGGTTCCAGTCTATTTCCATTTTTTGAAGGGTTTCCTCATAAATGAGGTTCAGTCCGCTGCCTCCATCCATGAGCACCTTGGTGAGGTGAAAGCCGTCCACTATGGGACTGAGGACCAATGCGGCTGGTGCTTGGACTGTTCGGAATCTAGGTTCATCACATGCGTTGAAGGTAATGGCAGTGTCGCTCCATGGATTTATTGTTGCAACTTGATAGACTTCGGCGAGGCTGCGGAGTGTTCTTTTTCTCACATTGTTTGATGCGAAAGTCTCGAAGACTGTTAGAACGGTACTGGTGTCCTTGGGCTGGCTTTCTTCGTCCTCCGAAATTAAGAGGTCCTCGCCGATTTTGGCCACCTGCCGGAGTATCCAACATGCCTAAGGTTGTGAGTTGGTGTGGCGTCCTCTGTACTGTGAATTCTACAGGGTCCATCAAGCCATCTTTCCACTACAGTTCCATGCCCTGTAGAGGGTTTTGGCTTTTTGGTGTTTATCCCGGGTGTCCTGTGATGATGCACCCTCTTAGTTCGGACGGGATTACTATTCAAGGCCGAATTATCCCAAAAATTTATTTCGGTTTTCCAGGCGCTTCCCAACGCACAATATTTTTGTACTATGGACGCCAAGTCAGCGAAGCGTGTGATATCACGACGGCTTACGGCGTTGAGGATTCCCTCGTCCGTGCAATTACTACAGAAAATTGAGATTGCGTCTTCCTCGCGGCAATCCTTTATCCTGTTCATAACCAGGAGGAATCTGGCCCAGTAATGATGTATTGTTTCCTTGGGCCTCTGCCTGATTTGGGAGAGATCGCTTATGATTGGGTGGGTGGGTGTCGTTGAATCTGAAACCTCACCCAATCCAAGATTCGGAGGCCGAAGAGTTTCCGAACTCTGAAGTTCGGATTCTTGGATGTTGTCCAGTGAATCTGGCCCGTTGCCTGATCCTAAGCTCAGGTCTTGAGTTATATCTCCCCCTCCGCGGGTATCCGGCTTGGAGGGGTCCGGAATTCAGACGTAGCTAGTCCTTAAAATAGATGAAGGGTCGCCGCACAGCGTCTCTACCACGGCAACGTGGTGGGTGACTTGGGGAGAGTTAATTTCTCTTAGATCGGGTTTAAGCCCAACCTGGTCGTAATCCGTAGCGACCCCCAGGGCGGCGATGCAATCCAAGAGCTCGTTTACGGAAGAGAGCTCCATTGGATCTAGCTGCTCGACAAGCTCCGAGCTGATGTGTAGGTTGCTTTTGATGACCCGAGAGGTCACCGTCGGCACAGCAGCCGAACAGGCGGTCATGAGGAAACCACCAAGCCGGAGGGTTTGGCCGACAGCCAAGGCTCCCTTAGCAACGGCGCCGTCTTTAAAGACGGGAGGAGGCATCCTTCCTGATTGTGACAGCACAGAGGAACTCTCAATGAAAGCACCAATGTCGGTGTCAAAACCGGCGGATCTCGGGTAGGGGGTCCCGAACTGTGCGTCTAGGCCGGATGGTAACAGGAGGCAGGGAACATGATGTTTTACCCAGGTTCGGGCCCTCTTGATGGAGGTAAAACCCTACGTCCTGCTTGATTAATATTGATGATATGGGTAGTAGAAGAGTAGATCTACCACGAGATCAAGGAGGCTAAACCCTAGAAGCTAGCCTACGGTATGATTGTTGTATATGGAGTTGATTGCCTACGGACTACAACCCTCCGGTTTATATAGACACCGGATAGGGTTAGGGTTACATAGAGTTGGTTACAATGGTAGGAGATCTTGAATATCCGCATCGCCAAGCTTGCCTTCCACGCCAAGGAAAGTCCCATCCGGACACGGGACGAAGTCTTCAATCTTGTATCTTCATAGTCCAGGAGTCCGGCTGAAGGTATAGTCCGGCTACCTGAACACCCCCTAATCCAGGACTCCCTCGGTGGTGGTATATGGATACGGATTCAGAGCGGTGGCGGATAAGCAATGGTGGTAGATGGCAAGGCGATGATGATGGTGCGGCGGCGGCGTGACAACTTATGACCAGAACTCGAAACTCTAAAAGACTAGACTCACA
>NW_021171541.1:0-938 GCF_002162155.2 Triticum dicoccoides
AGTGTGTGTTCCCCTATGTTCAGCTCCCGCATTTGTTTCCCCCACTCACTTGATTGGGAGCTTGCGGTGCTCGAGCAATTGATCTTGAAGTCGTTGTAGTCATCTTCGGTGATCGAAGGATTTTTCTCCTTGATCTTCTGATAACTCTCACCTTTCTCGATCATTCTCTTCACATTGCTTTTCCAAGTAGACAGGGCCTTGCTCATCTTCGTGAGGGCAGCATTGTTCACTTTATTCCCTTTGAGGCTTGTGTTTTCAAATTCAGCGGGGAACTTGTATCGTTCGTGCAGCTTCGTGAAGAGGAGGTGGCGCAAATTCCCTCGGTCAGGATGCCTCAGGTTCTCGGTGTTGATCGAGACGGTGCTCCGGACAATGCACCCGAGCTGAAGCGAGTACCCCTTGACTATTCGTTCGGGTGCCGTTGGATTCCCGTTGGAGTCCACTTCAGTAACTTCCTCCTTGAGGGTGCGGAGCACGATCGGGCGCCGGTCCTTCCGTTGCCTCTTCGGTTGGCTGCCATCTGTGCGTGCGCCGCCATCATCAGTGGTGGCATCCTCAGCGGCACCATCAGTGGTGGCATCAGTGTGGTCATCCTCGGCGGCACCATCCGTGGTCTCAGGATCGGTGGGGAAGGCGGCGGCCTCATAGAAGTGAGGTTGTTCCTCCATCTCCTGGGACAGCTCCCAGAATGCCTTGCCGCCCGAACCCCCGGCCTCATCGTTGTGGGCCATGTTTCTCTCTAAATAGAAACAAAGTTTGGTCAAAAAGTTGGTTATTGTCAAGGAACAAGATCTCTAAGTTGACCAAATAACCTAATTCTCGAGGAATGTCGCCAAAAAGTTGGTTATTGTCAAGGAACAATTGAGAGATGTTTGTGATATTGCCTAGGTGTTTTGGGATAGAACCTGTTAGTGTGTTGTTGCTAAGGTCCAAGTCCA
>NW_021171542.1:0-1035 GCF_002162155.2 Triticum dicoccoides
ATACTCCATGAAGATTGAGTTCATTAACCGAGAAAAGGTGGCTGGAGCGTTGGTTAATCCGAAGGACATGACGGTGTACTCGTATTGCCCATAACGAGTAACAAAGGCCGTTTTAGGGATGTCCCCGTTTCTGATTTTGATTTGATGGTAGCCCAACCTCAAATCCATCTTGGAGAAGACTGAGGATCCAGCGAGCTGATCATACAGGTCGTTGATCCTGGGGAGCGGATATTTGTTCTTGATTGTGACCAAATTGACAGGTCGGTAATCTACAACCATCCGGTCCGTACCATCCTTCTTCTTGACGAATAGGACGGGGCAAGCCCACGGAGATGAACTAGGTCGGATGAAACCCTTTTTCAAGGACTCATCGAGTTGTTTCTTAAGCTCGGCTAGTTCTAGTGGTGCCATCTTATAGGGTCTTCTAGCAATCGGAACGGTTCCCGGAATGAGGTCTATTACGAACTCAACATCCCTGTCAGGTGGAACACCTGGCAATTCCTCTGGAAAGACATCCGGGAAGTCACGGACTACCGGAACGTCCTCAAGGTCTGGCAAAGGGCTGGCGTTAAGAGAATATAATTGTCGCTTGGCTATTCGGGTCAAGACATTGACTATCTTCCCCGAAGGATGGGTGAGTTGAACAGTCCTAGAGAAGCAATCAATTTTGGCTTGATGAGCTGACATCCAGTCCATACCCAAAATGATATTAATATCTGAAGATTTAAGGGCTATCAAAGATGCGAGGAAAACTAGTCTGTCGACTTGGATTTCATTTCCATGGCTTACTCTAGAAGTTTGCCATTTGGATCCCGGAGTTTGAATTACCATAGAGATTGGCATGTCACAGAATGCGATGTTATGCAAACGAGCATAATTTTCGGATATAAAAGAATGAGAGGCTCCTGTATCGAAAAGAACAGATGCCGGGTGGCAATTAACAAGAAGCGTACCAAGAACGACGTTGGGATCCTCTTGAGCTTCCTCGGCTGAGATACAGTTGACATGGCCACGTGTAGCGGTGGCCGGCTTGGC
>NW_021171543.1:0-1979 GCF_002162155.2 Triticum dicoccoides
ATCTTGGACATCTTTTATAATTGTGAGCACTCATTAAGTATGACATGCTAAAGAGTTGATGTTGGACAAGGAAGACAACGTAATGGGTTATGTTTTCTCACATCTTAGTTAAAGTATATTGTCATGGATCGTCCAACATGTTGAGCTTGCCTTTCCCCCTCATGCTAGCCAAATTCCTTGCACCAAGTAGAGATACTACTTGTGCTTCCAAATATCCTTAAACCCAGTTTTTGCCATGAGAGTCCACCATATCTACCTATGGATTGAGTAAGATCCTTCAAGTAAGTTGTCATGTTGCAAGCAATAAAAATTGCTCTCTAAATATGTATGACTTATTAGTGCCGAGAAAATAAGCTTTATACGATCGTGTGATATGGAAGTAATAAAAGCGACGGACTGCATAATAAAGGTTCATATCACAAGTGGCAATATAAAGTGATGTTCTTTTGCATTTAGATTTTGTGCATCCAACCCTAAAAGCACATGACAACCTCGGCTTCCCTCTGTGAAGGGCCTATCTTTTACTTTATGCAAGAGTCAAGGTGATCTTCACCTCTCCCTTTTTCATTTTATCCTTTGGCAAGCACCTCGTGTTGGAAAGATCCTGATATATATATATATCCAATTGGATGTAAGTTAGCATGAACTATTATTGTTGACATCACCCAAAGGTGAATACATTGGGAGGCGAAATTATAAGCCCCTATCTTTCTCAGTGTCTGCTACCTCTTGAGCACTGCGTTGGATTTCCCCGAAGAGGAGAGGATGATGCAGCAAAGTAGCGTAAGTATTTCCCTCAGTTTTTGAGAACCAAGGTATCAATCCAGTAGGAGACCACGCACAAGTCCCTTGTACCTACACAAAACGATAGCAACTCGCAACCAACGCTTAGGGGTAGTCAATCCCTTCACGGCCACTTACGAGAGTGAGATCTGATAGAGATAATATTTTTGGTATTTTTGATAGATAGATGCAAAGTAAAAATTAAAAGGCAAATTAAAAACAAAGCAAGTAAATAAATTGATATAGATTGATATGATGAGAATAGACCCGGGGGCCATAGGTTTCACTAGTGGCTTCTCTCATGAGCATAAGTATTCTACGTTGGGTGAACAAATTACTATTGAGCAATTGACAGAATTGAGCATAGTTATGAGTATATCTAGGCAATGATCATGTATATAGGCATCACGTCCAAAACAAGTAGATCGAAATGATTCTGCATCTACTACTATTACTCCACTCATCGACCGCTATCCAGCATGCATCTAGAGTATTAAGTAAAAACAGAGTAACACCGTAAGAAAGATGACATGATGTAGAGGCTAAATTCATGCAATATGATAAAAACCCCATCTTGTTATCCTCGATGGCAACAATACAATATGTGCCTTGCTTCCCCTTCTGTCACTGGGTAAGGACACCGCAAGATTGAACCCAAAGCTAAGCACTTCTCCCATTGCAAGAACTACCAATCTAGTTGGCCAAAACCAAAAGGATAATTCGAAGAGGCTTGCAAAGATAACTCAATCATACATAAAAGAATTCAAAGAAGAATCAAATATTTTCCATAGGTAATACTGGATCATAAACCCACAATTCATCAGTCTCAACAAACACACAGTAAAAAGAAGATTACATCGAATAGATCTCCACGAGAGAGGGGGAGAACATTGTATTGAGATCCAAAACGAGAGAAGAAGCCATCTAGCTACTAGCTATGGACCCGAAGGTCTGAAGTAAACTACTCACACTTCATCGGAGGGGCTATGGTGATGATGTAGAAGCCCTCCGTGGTGGATGCCCCCTCCGGCGGAGCTCCAGAACAGGCCCCAAGATGGGATCTCGTGGATACAAAAGGTTGCGGCGGTGGAATTAGGTCTTTGGCTCCTGTTCTGATCGTTCGGGGATACGTAGGTATATATAGGAGGAAGGAGTACGTCGGTGGAGCTCCGAGGGGCCCACGAGGTAGGGGGCGC
>NW_021171544.1:0-1204 GCF_002162155.2 Triticum dicoccoides
GAGCAAGAATATGATAAAGCAATCTGAATATTGCAAATATATATGAGGTATTGATAATGGTGGGGATCCGGAAGCGGTCTTGGTCTGGTCGTTGGACACAAATGAAGTACACGAAGTTGCAATGGCTAACTTTTAACTAAACAAATCCCAAGGAAAAGCTACTAGATGGATCTACTTATATAGGAGCAAGGGGTGGCGGCCAAGGAGGTGGGAGGACGTCCCAAGGCAGCCTAAAACTAAATCTAGGTCGTACAAGGCCAATGGGCCCAAGTGGAGGTGATGTAACACCTTTGGACTTGTAGTTTGACTCGGATTCTGCTGCAGCATCAGATTGTTTCGTCCACAACTCAACGCTCCGGATGAATTTGAAGGTGATTCCAATTGGGTTGGAAAGTGCACGAAATCTAGTTTCCAACAAAAAAAGAATCACCCAATTCGGAGTCCGTATGAAAAACTTGTGTGCGTTTTGAGTCAGGAGTGTCTGTGCAGTCCGAATCTGAATCCAGAACGTGAGAGACTTGGACTCTATCTTCTCTTGGGCCAAAAGTGACGTGAGAGAACTTTTTGAACAGCAAATAAACATCTCTTTCTTCCTTATCTTCATATGTAGATTGTACAAATGTCCCATACACCTGCAATTAGACAAAACACAAAAGTGTGTGAAGTATTTTTGTTCTGGATAACATAAATAGATTATTGAATAGTTTGCACTAGAAATCACCTGACAAATATGCATATATGCAATATTTTTGGTCATATCCAAGGTAGTCATGTCCTCATCAACATCAATACAATTGTTACACCCACAGCCCCTGCTGCTATACATACTGGACCAATTACTAGAGCTCGTGCACGCCAACTAAATTACCAGGTACTTTCGTTTCTTGGTAATGATTCTAATGTTCATGAGAATATGATGCTGCCTAAATTGGATACATTTGTTTTGCTTACAAATGAAGGGCCTAGCTTGGAGAAGGATGAACATTGGAACAAGAACGGAGTTACAAGTGATGATTTCAGGACTTTGAAGCCACCATAATGTGTGCATGAAGCCTTGGACGAAATATACAAGATGCCACTTCATAAATTTCGTCCCGAGGCTATTTTAGGTGCTGCGTCACCTTATTATTGGGCCAGGCCCATGTAATTTCGAAATACATAAGTATAGGCTATTTTTAGAGTCCGTATGTGTGGGGAAACAAGA
>NW_021171545.1:0-2315 GCF_002162155.2 Triticum dicoccoides
CCAAGTACCTGATCATGCATAGAACACACGTTGGAGGTAGTAGCCATATCTCACATGTAGAAGGTGATGGTTCGGAGAGGAGTGAGTTCACCTTGTCTCCAATGACGTATGTTCGAGGTCTCGTCATATGTCCACTTGGGGTTTGGAGAGTAGTCGGAGTGTACATGGGGATGAACATGGGATGCTCCGCATCACATAGCTTACTTTAGTGAGAAACTTTCCGCAACGCAACTCAACTATCCCATATATGACAAAGAGCTATATGCTTTAGTCCGCGTTTTACATGAATGGGAACATTACCTTCGTCCCCATGAGTTTATCATTCATACCGATCATGAGACTCTCAAGTATCTTATGGGTCAAACTAAGTTGAACAAGTGTCATGCTAAATGGAGTGAATTCATTGAGTCTTTTCCCTATGTCATCAAGTACATCAAGGGTAAAGAAAACATCATAGCGTATGCTCTTTCCCGCATATGCATGCTAGTCACGCAACTTGAGTTAGATGTCATTGGCTTCGAGCATATCAAAGAATTGTATGAGCATGATGAAACCTTTGCCACTCCTTATGCCAAGTGTTTGTCGAATACATCTTGGGAACGCTATTACATCAAAGACGGCCATCTTATGAGAGCTAACAAACTTTGCATCCCAAAGTCGTCCCTTCGTTTGTTGCTTTTGCAGGAATCGCATGGAGGAGGCTTAATGGGACATTTCGGACGAGACAAGACGTGCGCCACACTCTCGAAGGGCTACTTTTGGCCAAAGATGTTTCGCGACGTCAATCGCTTCACCAACCAATGTTCGACATGCCGCAAAGCTAAGTCCAAAGCTCAATCTCATGGTCTCTATATGCCTCTACTGATTCCATACCAACCATGGGAAGACATTAGCATGGACTTCGTACTTGGTTTGCCTAGGACTCGCAATGGGAAAGATTCTATATTTGTCGTTGTGGACCATTTCTCAAAAATGGCACATTTTATTCCTTGTAACAAGATAGACGATGCTTCACATGTTGCTAGTCTCTTTTGTAGGGAAATATTGCGTCTGCATGGTGTACCAAAGACTATCGTCTCGGACCGCGACATCAAGTTCTTGAGTTACTTTTGGAAGACCTTATGCGCCAAGCTCAGAATCAAGCTTCTATTCTCCACGGCCTATCATCCACAAACCGATGGCCAAACGGAGGTGACAAACCGGACGCTCTCCACCCTTCTTCGCGTACTAATCAAGAATAACATCAAGGAGTGGGAGGAGTGCTTACCCATCACCGAGTACACCTACAACCGCGCAAGACATTCGACTACTGGCAAGTCCCCCTTCGAGGTTGTCTACGGTTTCAACCCTTTGTCCCCATTGGACATCCTTCCCCTACCACTCCACGAGCGCACAAACATGGACGCGAGTGACCGAGTCAACCACCTCAAGAAGATGCATGAAGATACAAGGCACACCATTGAGCTTCAAGTACAACGACTCGCGACCAAGCTCAACGTCAACAAGAATCACATGATATTCAACATTGGAGACCTTGTGTGGCTACACCTTCGCAAGGAATGCTTCCCCAACGAACACAAGTCCAAGCTACTACCATGAGCCGACGGACCATTCAAGGTGCTTGCCCGCTACAACAACAACGCATACAAGATCGACATCCCACGTGACAAGTACTCCGTGAGCGATATCTTCAACGTCAAAGATCTCTCCCCGTACCATGGTGATGAGGATTTCAATCTGAGGTCGGATCTTCCCCAAAGGAGGGGAGATGATGCGGAGCATCCCAAGGTCATCCCCATGGACCTACCATCGTCTCATCCAGTGCCTAGTGGACCCATGACTCGATCACGTGCAAGAGCTCTTGAAACCGAGGTGACATCTATCCTCTCACAGTTCCACTTCGATGCACCTGAAGCATGTCTACTACCTCACATGGGCACTTTGTGCATACTCAGGTACCATGGAGAAGCTAAGGAGCAAGGACAAGAAGAAGAGGAAGATGGACGAGAAGACGGAGAACAAGGAGGGCTGAAGGAAAAGTCCCAGCCACCGGACGACCGGCCGGGACCGGACGTCCAGCGCCTAAAGCACCAGCCGAGCCCCAACGAACGGACGTCCGGTCCAGACCGGACGACCGGTGCCCCGACACCCGAAGCAAACGAGCGGACGTCCGGTCCGGACCGAAAGACCAGCGCACATGCACCTAACCAAAGTCTGCGGAAGTCCGATGTTTCCGGACGTCCGGCACCCCCATCACAGAGCAGAACAGGTGGACGTCCGGAGGACACCGGACGACCGGCCGCTCCTGAGACTCC
>NW_021171546.1:0-925 GCF_002162155.2 Triticum dicoccoides
TAGGGACCTTCCCATTTAGAGAGAAGTTTTCCTGCAAAAAATCTTAAACGAGAGTTGTATAGCAATACATAATCACCTACATTAAACTCATGCTTTTGTATCCTTTTGTCATGCCATATTTTAACTTTTTCTTTAAACAACTTAGTATTTTCATAAGCTTGGGTTCTCCATTCATCAAGTGAGCTAATATCAAATAACCTCTTCTCACCGGCAAGTTTGAAATCATAGTTGAGCTCTTCAATAGCCCAATATGCCTTATTTTCTAGTTCGAGCTAATATCAAAAATACATGGCATACACCCCTGTAAATATGGCATGGCATAGTTCAAAACACATGTAGGGCTCAAGTTCATAAGATGCACACGTCAATCATGGCAAAAATGACAAAAGTGCATGTTCTGATAAGAATCTGAAACTAACATCACATGGCCCTCTTCCAACAGCATTTCGGGCATCAAGATGAGCTCAAATGAAAATGACGCAATGAGATGAAATGATGTACTCATCGAGGCGAACAATTCGGTATGCTATACGCCCAAAGCGGAGCCACGGCTGCAAAGTTATGGCATGACGAAAATGCAACAAATAATCTGCAGAAAAAGTACTTGGTGAGATTTCGACCTCCTGGAAAACGGATCTAGGGTTTGCCCTAGCGCGCGAACCAAGGCGCCTCGGAGTGGCGCGGACGGCGGCCGGGCCGGGCCGGGAGGAGCTCGCCCGGGGCGGTGGCGATGGCGATGGGCGGTGGCGGCGAGTCGCCGGGATCCGCGGGCGAAGGAGGCGGCGCCGGCGAGAGGGCGTGGGATCTGGCGGGTCGGCGACGGAGGAGGAGACCCGGGCGGCGGCAACTCGGCGACGATCCGGGCGGAGAGGGCAGCGGTGACTCCAAGCGCAGGCGGCGCGGGAGGTGCACGGGCGGCGGCGGC
>NW_021171547.1:0-2367 GCF_002162155.2 Triticum dicoccoides
AAACCAGATACGTATAGTGGAGCAACCATTTGGAATAGCTCCAGGTGGAGAGTGGTAGCAGCATTTACAATATGACCTAGAGATTTGCGAAGTACATACGGATCTGAATGTTGCAGACCCGTTGACTAAAACTTCTCTCACAAGCAAAACATGATCAAACCCCAGAACTCATTGAGTCTTAATCACATGATGATGTGAACTAGTTTAATGACACTAGTAAACTCTTGGATGTTGGTCACATGGCGATGTGACCTGTGAGTGTTAATCACATATAGATGTGAACTAGATTATTGACTCTAGTGCAAGTGGGAGATTGTTGGAAATATGCCCTAGAGGCAATAATAAATTAGTTATTATTATATTTCCTTGTTCATGATAATCGTTTATTCTCCATGCTATAATTGTATTGATAGGAAACTCAGATACATGTGTGGGTACATAGACAACACCATGTCCCTAGTAAGCCTCTACTTGACTAGCTCGTTGATCAATAGATGGTTACGGTTTCCTGACCATGGACATTGGATGTCGTTGATAACGGGATCACATCATTAGGAGAA
Organism: Triticum dicoccoides; assembly: GCF_002162155.2. Classification (NCBI taxonomy): domain Eukaryota; kingdom Viridiplantae; phylum Streptophyta; class Magnoliopsida; order Poales; family Poaceae; genus Triticum; species Triticum dicoccoides. The sequence continues at coordinate 561 of NW_021171547.1, forward strand.
TGATGTGATGGACAAGACCCAATCCTAAGCCTAGCACAAAGATCGTAGTTCGTATGCTAAAGCTTTACTAATGTCAAGTATCTTTTCCTTAGACCATGAGATTGTGCAACTCCCGGATACCGTAGGAATGCTTTGGGTGTATCAAACGTCACAACATAACTGGGTGGCTATAAAGGTGCACTACAGGTATCTCCGAAAGTGTCTGTTGGGTTGGCACAAATCGAGACTGGGATTTGTCACTCCGTGTAAACAGAGAGGTATCTCTGGGCCCACTCGGTAGGACATCATCATAATGTGCACAATGTGACCAAGGGGTTGATCACGGGATGATGTGTTACGGAACGAGTAAAGAGACTTGCCAGTAACGAGATTGAACAAGGTATCGGTATACCGACGATCGAATCTCGGCAAGTATAATACCGCTAGACAAAGGGAATTGTATACGGGATCGATTGAGTCCTTGACATCGTGGTTCATACGATGAGATCATCGTGGAACATGTGGGATCCAACATGGGTATCCAGATCCCGCTGTTGGTTATTGACCGGAGAACGTCTCGGTCATGTCTGCATGGTTCCCGAACCCGTAGGGTCTACACACTTAAGGTTCGATGACGCTAGGGTTATAAAGGAAGTTTGTATGTGGTTACGGAATGTTGTTCGGAGTCCCGGATGAGATCCCGGATGTCACTAGGAGTTCCGGAATGGTCCGGAGGTAAAGATTTATATATGGGAAGTCCTGTTTTGGTCACCGGAAAAGTTTCGGGTTTTATCGGTAACATACCGGGACCACCGGGAGGGTCCCGGGGGTCCACCAAGTGGGGCCACCGGCCCCGGAGGGCTGCATGGGCCAAGTGTGGGAGGGGACCAGCCGCAGGTGGGCTGGTGCGCCCCCCCCCACAAGGGCCCAAGGCGCCTAGGGTTTGGGGAGGGGGCGCCCCACCTTGCTTGGGGGGCAAGTTTCCCCCTCTCCACCCCTTGGCCGCCCCCTAGATGGGATCTAGGGCTGGCCGCCGCCCCCTAGGGGTGGAAACCTAGGTGTGGGCGCAGCCCCCTCTCCCCCTATATATAGTGGAGGCATAGGAGCAGCCCAACACATGAGTTTCTTCTCCTGTTGGTGCAGCCCTACCTCTCTTTCTCCTCATATCTCGCGGTGCTTGGCGAAGCCCTGCTGGACTACGACGCTCCTCCATCACCACCACGCCGTTGTGGTGCTGCTGGATGGAGTCTTCCTCAACCTCTCCCTCTCTCCTTGCTGGATCAAGGCGTGGGAGACGTCACCGGGCTGTATGTGTGTTGAACGCGGAGGTGCCGTCCGTTCGGCACTAGGATCTCCAGTGATTTGGATCACGACGAGTACGACTCCTTCAACCCCGTTCTCTTGAACGCTTCCTCTTAGCGATCTACAAGGGTATGTAGATGCACTCTCCTTCCCCTCGTTGCTGGTTTCTCCATAGATAGATCTTGGTGACACGTAGGAAAATTTTGAATTTCTGCTACGTTCCCCATCAGATAGGTGGTTGCGATCGGCGGTGCAGGACATGAAAGAAAATAACCGGACAGAGGTTTTATGTCCGTGTCGAAAATGCAAAGGAATAGTTTGGCTCGACCCCCATGATGATGGTCATGTCGAAGCGCACCTGCTCATGAATGGTTTCATGGATGGCTATACTCGGTGGATAATTGAAAATGAGGATGACGATGTTGAGGACGCCGACGGGGCAGGCAATGATGACACGGGGCAAGACGAAGAGATGATCGATAATGGCGGCGGTGAAGAGGCCGGACAGGGCGGCAAAGAAGGGGCC
>NW_021171548.1:0-1432 GCF_002162155.2 Triticum dicoccoides
CGGCCCGTGCTGGCCTCGCCAACGCCGGCCTGGCGACCTGCCAGGTCCGCCGCCCACGCCCGCATGCCCCTGGGCGTGCGCCCGAACGGGGCGCGCCCGTTACCCGTCGCCCGCGCCCTGAATGGCCTCTGTGCCTCAGACAAACGGGGCCCACCCCCCTGTGAACGAAAATGAAATAAGAAATAATAATAATAATAATAATAATAATAAAATGGTTTCAAAAATAATAATAATAATAATAATAATAATAATAATAAATAAATAAATATATATATAAGTAAAACAAATAATAAAAATGAATTTAATTAATTAATTAATTATTAACTAAATTAATTAAGTTAATTAATCCTATTTAAATTAATCTAATTAGATAATTAAATTAACGAAACAGTAGTTAATTAGGTAACAGCCCCTGACAGGTGGGACCCACCTGTCAGGTTGACCAAGTCAACTGCTGACGCCATGCTGACGTCATGCTGACGTCAGCAAGCACTATTCCGGATAATGTTAATTTAATTAATTAATTAAAATCAGAAAATGATTTAAATCTTTAGAAAATCATATCTTTTAATCCGTAACTCGGATTAAAATACTTTCTACATGAAAGTTGCTCAGAACGACGAGACGAATCCGGATACGCAGTCCGTTCGTCCGCCACACACCCCTAACCTATCGAACTCGCAACTTTCCCCCTTCGGCTCCTCTGCCCGGAAACACGAAACACCGGGGATATTTTCCCGGATGTTTCCCCCCTTAACCGGTATCACCTCCTACCGCGTTAGAACACGTCTAGCTCTGCCTGTTATCCTGTTATGCACTTGCTTGCTATGTATTTACTGTTTCTCCCCCCTCTTCTCTTCGGTAGACCCCGTGACGATGCTGACGCCCCAGTTCGACTACGGAGTTGACGACCCCTCTCTCTTGCCAGAGCAACCAGGCAAGCCCCCCCTTGATCACCAGATATCGCCTATTCTTTTCTATACTGCTTGCATTAGAGTAGTGTAGCCTGTTACTGCTTTCCGTTGATCCTATTCTGATGCATAGCCTGACATTGTTGCTACACCTGTTGATACCTTACCTGCAATCCTAAATGCTTAGTATAGGATGCTAGTTTATCATCATTGGCCCTACATTCTTGTCAGTCTGCCTTGCTATACTATCGGGCCGTGATCACCTGGGAGGTGATCACGGGTATATACTATACATACATACATACTATACAGATGGTGACTAAAGTCGGGTCAGCTCGAAGAGTACCCGCGAGTGATTCACGGATTGGGGGCTGAAAGGACCTTTGTCCCGACGGCCCTCTGTGTGGATCTTTGTGGCGGAGCGACAGGGCAGGTTGAGACCGCCTAGGAGAGAGGTGGGCCTGGCCCTGTTCGGCGTTCGCGGACACTTAACACGCTTAACGAGATCTTGGTATTTGATC
>NW_021171549.1:0-1836 GCF_002162155.2 Triticum dicoccoides
TTTTTTTGGGCCTTTTTTTTCATTTGGCCTTTCTCTTTTTTTTATTTGGGCTTCCTTAGCCTCTCTTTTTTCGTCCGGAGTCTCATCCCGACTTGTGGGGGAATCACAATCTCCATCATCCTTTCCTCACTTGGGACAATGCTCTAATAATGATGATCATCACACTTTTATTACAACAACTTGATATTACAACTCGAAACTAGAACAAGATATGACTCTATATGAATGCCTCCGGTGGTGTACCGGGATGGTGCAATGAATCAAGAGTGACATGTATGAAAAATAATGCATGGTGGCTTTGCCACAAATACGATGTCAACTACAAGATCATGCAATGGCAATATGACAAAAGTAAAGTATGTCATGATGAACGGAACGGTGGAAAGTTGCATGGCAATATATCTCAGAATGGCTATGGAAATGCCATAATAGGTAGGTATGGTGGCTGTTTTGAGGAAGATATAAGGAGGTTTATGTGTGAAAGAGCGTATCATATCACGGGGTTTGGATGCACCGGCGAAGTTTGCACCAACTCTCAATGTGAGAAAGGGCAATGCACGGTACCGAAGAGGCTAGCAAATGTGGAAAGGTAAAAGTGCGTATAACCCATGGACTCAACATTAGTCAAAATAACTCATATACTTATTGCAAAAATTTAGAAGCCATCAAAAATCAAGTACTACGCACAATGCTCCTAGGGGGATAGATTGGTAGGAAAATACCATCGCTCGTCCCCGACCGCCACTCATAAGGATGCACAAGCCAAGTACACTTCATGCTTCAAATTTGTTACACAACTTTACCCATACGTGCATGCTACGGGACTTGCAAACTTCAACACAAGTATTTCTCAAATTCACAACTACTAAACTAGCACGACTTTGATATTATTACCTCCATATCTCAAAACAATTATTAAGCATTAAATTTATCTTAGTATTCAATTCCCTCAAAAGAAAGTTTCACATATCTTGAACACCAAGTATATTACATTAAGCAAATTACCATGCTATTAATGACTCGCAAAATAATCTAAGTAAAGCATGAGAGATCAATAGTTCCTTTAAACCAAATCCACCACCGTGCCCTAAAAGATATAAGTGAAGTACTAGAGCAAAAATTATCACGCTCAAAAGATATAAGTGAAGCACATAGAGTATTCTAGCAAATTCCAATTTGTGTAAGGCTCTCTCTCATTAAAGAATTTCAGATCTTGATACTTATTCAAACAGCAAGCAAAGCTAAATAAAACTACATTGCAAGGATAACACAACTCATGTGAAGAAGCAAAAACTTAGGCTCAACCGATACTAACCGATTGTTGTTGAAGAAGAAAGGTGGGATGCCTATCGGGGCATCCCCAAGCTTAGATTCTTGAGACTTCTCAAAATATTATCTTGGGGTGCCTTGGGCATCCCCAAGCTTGAGCTTTTGTGTCTCCTTGATTCCTCTCATATCATGGTTTCTCTTTTTATCAAAAGCTTCATTCACAACAAACTCAACAAGAACTCGTGAGATAGGTTAGTATAAACCAATGAAAAACCTTATCATATTATACTGTAGAAAATCACTTAAATTATTATTCAAAATTGAATACTAAATTCCTCTGCATATTTAAAACTCCTATCCTCAAATAGAATCATTAAATAAGCAAACATACGCAAACAATGCAACCATAACAGCAATCTGCCAAAACAGCACAGTCTCTAAAGAATGCAAGAGTATCAATACTTACCTGACTCCAAAAATTATGAACTAAAATTTCCACTGTCATAAATTTATCATAGCTCAATATGCAAAAAGATTCAACGTTAGACCATGCTCTGACTTTTCTAG
>NW_021171550.1:0-869 GCF_002162155.2 Triticum dicoccoides
ATTATTGCGTCAGCCTGACGTCAGTGTGACGTCAGCGGGTCAACGGAACACGTCAGGGTCAAACCTGACAGTGGGTCCCGCATGTCAGGGTGATTATTTTAATTAAAGTTTAATTAAAACTAATCCTGTTTAATTAACAGGGCTGGGCCCCACCTGTCATTGACTCAGGGGAGTCAACCAGGGCCCACCCGTGGTCAAAGTCAAAGCCAGCGACGCCGGCGTTTAGCCGCCGGCGAGCCCGACGCGGCGGCGGGAGTGGTTTTGGCCATTTCGGCCACCAAATGGGCCGCGGAGACCACCGGAGTGGAGCTGAGGACAAGCCGCAGCTCTTGGTGGAGTCCGTTGGGGTCGGGGTGGCCGGAGTTGGCGCCGGCGACGACTTTGGCGGCCACCGGGGTTCGGCCGAAGATGAACTTGGCGCTAGAGGGGTCGGTGAGGCTCGGGGAGTGTCTAGCTAGGTGCTGCGGGACTCGGTGAGTAAGATGGACACCATCTTGTGGCCGGAGTGTGGCCGGAAGCACGTCGGCGACGAGATCCGCGGCGGTGCGGGCGTGTGATCCTCGTGCGGTGGCTACACGGCTCGGGAATGAGAGAGAGAGGGTCGGAGGAGTAGCTAGGCTCACAGCGCTCCCGTAGAGGCCACCGGCGAGGTCGGGGACGAGCTGAGGCGGCGACGGCGTTGAAGGGGATCTCCGGCGACGGCGAGCTCGGGAGAGGTTGGTGCAGTGGTCTCGGGCCGCACGAGCACACGGGGCTCGGCTAGCTCGATGAAGTAGACGGCGGCGGAGCTCCTGGACAGAGTGGCACGGCGTGGGGTGGACGGAGGGCGTGGCTACGGCGAGGAGGTGGCGGTGATGGCGTCGGCCATG
>NW_021171551.1:0-1786 GCF_002162155.2 Triticum dicoccoides
GACACTATTCGGGAGATGTATAAGTCTGCCAGCTGACTAGCGGTTATACTCTCACGAACAGGTAGGAAATGGGCTACTTTAGAAAGACGATCGACCACGACGAAAATAGCATTATTCCCTCTCTTGGTCCTGGGAAAACCGGTAATGAAATCCATGCCAATTTTATCCCATTTCCATTCAGGAATAGCTAGGGGTTGAAGGGTGCCAGCAGGCCGTTGATGCTCTGCTTTTACACGACGACAGACGTCGCAATTTGCAATATACTGAGCAATTTCTCTCTTCATCCTAGTCCACCAGAACCTCTGGCGTAGGTCCTGATACATCTTAGTGCTACCGGGATGAATGGTGAGAGGAGATTCATGAGCTTCCTTAAGGATCAATCGCCTCAGGTTTCGCACTTTGGGAACCACTAGTCGATTTCCGAAGTATACGACCCCTTGATCGTTAATGGAGAAGCAATTCGCAATTCATTTCTGAATGTTTCTCTTGATGCGGGAGATTCCCGGATCTACCTTCTGTGCTAGGATAATCTGATCCGTAAGGGTAGGTTTTGCCACCAAGGTGGAAAGAAAACCTTGAGGTACAATGTGAAGGTTAAGCTTCCGAAATTCCTCATGGAGAAACGGTTGACTTTGTTGTAGCATCAGATTGTTACAATAAGATTTACGACTTAGCGCATCAGCCATGACGTTGGCTTTCCCTGGGGTGTAGGTTATTCCTAAGTCGAAGTCTGTGATCAATTCAACCCAACGTCTTTGCCTGAGATTCAGATCCGGTTGGGTGAAAATGTACTTCAGACTTTGGTGATCAGTGAAAATTTCGCAACGATTACCGAGGAGGTAATGTCGCCAGGTCTTAAGTGCATAGACTACGGCTGCAAGCTCTAGATCATGAGTGGGATAATTCTCCTCATGTGGGTGCAGTTGCCGTGAAGCGTAGGCAATTACGTGTCGATCTTGCATGAGAATGCAACCTAGTCCTTGTCGCGAGGCGTCGCAGTAGATAACAAAGTCCTTGGAGAAGTCTGGCGGTACCAGTACGGGAGCAGAAGTCAGGCGTCTTTTCAGTTCCTGAAAGCTGTGCTCACATTGTGGAGTCCACTCAAACTTCTTATCTTTCTTGAGGAGCTCGGTTAGAGATTTGGCAACTTTCGAGAAGTTCTCGACAAAGCGACGACAATAGCTCGCTAAGCCCAGAAAACTCCGAACTTGCTTGACCGATTCAGGTGGAGTCCAATTAAGGACGGCTTGAACTCGCTCAGGGTTAACAGCAATACCTTTACCAGATATTACATGACCCAAATAGGTCACTTTTGACAACCAGAATTCACATTTAGAAAATTTGGCATAAAGGCGATGCTCTCGAAGTTTCTGCAACACTAGCCTTAGATGTTCGGCATGTTCTTCCTCGTTCTTGGAGTAGATGAGTATATCATCGAGGTAAACCACGACGAACTTATCCAAATACTCCATGAAGATTGAGTTCATTAACCGAGAAAAGGTGGCTGGAGCGTTGGTTAATCCGAAAGACATGACGGTGTACTCGTATTGGCCATAACGAGTAACAAAGGCCGTTTTAGGAATGTCCCCGTTTCTGATTTTGATTTGATGGTAGCCCAACCTCAAATCCATCTTGGAGAAGACTGAGGATCCAGCGAGCTGATCATACAGGTCGTTGATCCTGGGAAGTGGATATTTGTTCTTGATTGTGACCAAATTGACAGGTCGGTAATCTACAACCATCCGGTCCGTACCATCCTTCTTCTTGACGAATAGGACGGGGCAAG
>NW_021171552.1:0-1888 GCF_002162155.2 Triticum dicoccoides
GACTTTTGAGCTTGAATGTGATGCTAGTGGAATTGGATTAGGAGGTGTGTTATTACAAGATGGCAAACCTGTTGCGTACTTTTCTGAAAAATTGAGTGGGCCTAGTCTGAATTATTCTACTTATGATAAAGAATTATATGCTCTTGTTCGGACTTTAGAAACATGGCAACATTATTTATGGCCCAAAGAATTTGTTATACATTCTGATCATGAATCTTTGAAACATATTAAAAGTCAAGCTAAACTGAATCGTAGACATGCTAAATGGGTTGAATTCATTGAGACTTTCCCTTATGTCATTAAACACAAGAAGGGAAAAGACAATGTTATTGCTGATGCATTGTCTCGTCGCTATACTATGCTTTCACAACTTGACTTCAAAATATTTGGTTTGGAGACCATCAAAGATCAATATGTGCATGATGCTGATTTTAAAGATGTAATGCAGAATTGTAAAGAAGGAAGAATGTGTAACAAGTTTGTTGTTAACGATGGATTTGTGTTTCGTGCTAACAAGCTATGCATTCCAGCTAGCTCCGTTCGTCTTTTGTTGTTGCAGGAGGCGCATGGAGGAGGATTAATGGGACACTTTGGCGTGAAGAAGACGGAGGACGTACTTGCTACACATTTCTTTTGGCCAAAGATGAGACGGGATGTTGAGCGTTTTATTGCTCACTGCACTACATGTCAAAAAGCTAAGTCACGACTCAATCCTCATGGTTTATATATGCCTTTGCCTGTACCTAGTGTTCCTTGGGAGGATATTTCTATGGACTTTGTTTTAGGTTTACCTCGAACAAAGAAGGGGAGGGATAGCATATTTGTTGTCGTGGATAGATTCTCGAAAATGGCACACTTTATACCATGTCATAAAAGCGATGATGCTGTTAATGTTGCTGATTTGTTCTTTCGTGAAATTATTCGCTTGCATGGTGTGCCAAATACTATTGTTTCAGATCGTGATACTAAATTTCTTAGCCACTTTTGGAGATGTTTATGGGCTAAGTTGGGGACTAAACTGCTTTTTAGTACTACTTGTCACCCCCAAACTGATGGACAAACTGAAGTAGTCAATAGAACGTTGTCTACTATGCTTAGGGCTGTTTTGAAGAATAATAAGAAAATGTGGGAGGAATGCTTGCCTCATATTGAATTTGCTTATAATCGTTCATTGCATTCTACTACTAAGATGTGCCCTTTTAAAGTTGTGTATGGTTTCCTACCTCATGCACCTATTGATTTGTTGCCTCTTCCATCTTCGGAGAACGTTAATTTTGATGCTAAACAACGTGCTGAATTGATTTTAAAAATGCATGAGTTAACTAAGGAAAACATTAAGCGTATGAATGCTAAATATAAACTTGCTGGAGATAAGGGTAGAAAACATGTTGTGTTTGCACCTGGAGATCTTGCTTGGTTACATTTGCGTAAGGATAGATTTCCTGATTTGCACAAATCAAAGTTAATGCCACGTGCTGATGGTCCCTTTAAGGTGTTAGAGAAAATAAATGATAATGCATATAAACTTGAGCTGCCTGCAGATTTTGGGGTTAGTCCCACTTTTAACATTGCAGATTTGAAGCCTTATTTGGGTGAGGAAGATGAACTTCCGTCGAGGACGACTTCATTTCAAGAAGGGGAGGATGATGAGGACATCAATACAATTGTTACACCCACAGCCCCTGCTGCTATACATACTGGACCAATTACTAGAGCTCGTGCACGCCAACTAAATTACCAGGTACTTTCGTTTCTTGGTAATGATTCTAATGTTCATGAGAATATGATGCTGCCTAAATTGGATACATTTGTTTTGCTTACAAATGAAGGGCCTAGCTTGGAGAAGGATGAACGTTGGAGCAAGAACAAGCATGGAGATGATGGCATG
>NW_021171553.1:0-1364 GCF_002162155.2 Triticum dicoccoides
TCGCCTCTCCCTCTCGCTCACCGAATGCGCCCGCCGCCACCGACGAGCACCACCGCAGCCACCGTCTCCCCCTCGACCCCTCGCTGTGCTTCCGAGCTCCGCCACAACCCCCTCCACCTCCTCGTTGAGCTACGGACCTCCCGGACGTGCTGCAACGCCGCCACCATCGTCGTTTCCGTCGCCGGCCACCGAAGTTCGCCGCGGTCAATTCGCCACCTCCGCCGCCTCCCCGAGACCACCGAGCTGCTCATCGACCTCGCTGTGAGCTCCTCTTCCATTTCCCCTTCTCCCCGCGCTCGTTCCCGCACTCCAGCCGCCTTCTCACCAGAGCCGATTGCTCCTCGCCGCCGGTCATGGCGCTGCCGTGGCCAGGGTCACCCCAGCTAGCGCCCGAGCACGTTACCGAGTTCGCCGCCCTCCCAGGAGCCCACAGAGCCTTTCCGTTTCCCCTCTAGTGCACCGCAGCTCCGCGTTCGACCTTGGCCAAACTCCGGCGGCCACCTAGGTCGACGCCGGCGCCGATTCCGGCCGCCCCGACCCCAACCGACTCCACAGGAAGACGCGGCGCCCTCCCAGCTACCCGTAGAGCCTCTCCGCCGCCCGAATGGTCGCCGGAGGAGCGATCCCGAAGCCCTCCGCCGTGCTGTTGCCGCCGGCGTTGAGCCGCCGGCCTGTTTGGGCCATTTGACCGGGGTTTGACCTTCCCTGTGTCACTGACATGCGGGACCAGCCCGCCTAATTAATCTAGGTTAGTTTAAGTTAAAACGCTAACTAACCCAGTTAGTTAGGTTAGTCACTGACACGGAGGACCCACTGGTCAGTTTGACCTGGGCTGCCCGTTGACTCGCTTACGTCATGCTGACATAGTGCTGACGCAGTAAATTCATTTTCTGGAATTATTTTAATTCTAAATATCCAGGAAATTTCAGAAAATGCCTAAAACTTCTAAAAATCATAGAAAATTAACCGTAACTCCAAATTAAATAATTTATATATGAAAAATTATCAGAAAAATTCAAGGAATCCATCTGTACCATTTTCATGCATGTTAGAACAACTTATAGCTGCTGTTTAGCACAAATCAACTAAAAGGCATTTGAATATTCACATATGGAGTTTGAATTTGAATTTTATATTCAAACCAACTTCATTTAATCTGGTTTTAGGTGCATTAGCCCAAAACACATTCATTTTGCCATGTCATGATCATGCATCATATTGTGCATTGCATTGATTGTGTTCCCTTCTGTGTTGCCGGTATTTGTCCCCTCTCGATAGACATGATACCGATGATGTGATCGTTGACACTGATGAAGACTCAATGTTATCTTCAGAAGTGCCAGGCAAGCAAAACCCCCTTGTTC
>NW_021171554.1:0-2194 GCF_002162155.2 Triticum dicoccoides
CAACGTAGCTAGGCCTGCAACACCTTCGCTGGTCCGGGAAGGAGGCGCCCGTCGGGGGTAGGAGGTAGCGCGGGCGTGGCTGCTGGTGGCTCCCCACGGAAGGGCTTCAGCAGCCCCACATGGATGATGTCGTGGATGCGAGCATCGGCCGGAAGCCGAAGGCGGTAGGCCACCTTCGCAATGCGCTCCGGCACGAAAAATGGCCCGGCGTAGCGAGGGACCAGCTTGCGCTTCGCGCGCGGGTCAAGGGACTGCGTAGAATGGTGAAGAAGGCACAGCCACACCAAGTCGCCCACCGCGAACTCCGCCTTACGGTGGTGGCCGTCGTAGTAGTGCTTGGCCAGCTGCTGGGCCTGAATGAGGCGTTGTCTGTTGGGGATCGTAGCAGAAAACAATTTTTTTTCTACGTTTCACCAAGATCAATCTATGGAGTCAACTAGCAACGAGAGGAGAGTGCATCTACATACCCTTGTAGATCACGAGCGGAGGCGCTCAAGAGAACGGGGATGATGGAGTCGTACTCGCCGTTATCCAAATCACCGATGACCAAGTGCCGAACGGACGGCACCTCCGCGTTCAACACACGTACGGAGTTGATGAAGATCCAGCAGCACGACGGCGTGGTGGTGGATGCAGCAGTGATCGCAGCAGGGCTTCGCCGAGCTTCTGCGAGAGGGAGAGGTGTAGGAGGGGAGAGGGAGGCGGCAAGGCTTGAGGTGCGGCTGCCCTCCCTCCCCCCTTTATATAGGCCCCCTAGGGGGTGTGCCGGCCCTAGGAGATGGGATCTCCTAGGGGGGCGGCGGCCAAGGGGTGGAGTACCCCCCAAGGCAAGTGGAGGCGCCCCCTCCCCTAGGGTTCCCAACCCTAGGCGCATGGGGGGCCCAAGGGGGGGGGGGCGCACCAGCCCACTATGGGCTGGTTCCCCTCCCCACTTCAGCCCATGGGGCCCTCCGAGATGGGTGGCCCCACCCGGTGGACCCCCGGGACCCATCCGGTGGTCCCGGTACAATACCGGTGACCCCGAAACTTTCCCGATGGCCGAAACTACACTTCCTATATATAATTCTTCACCTCCGGACAATTCCGGAACTCCTCGTGACGTCCAGGATCTCATCCGGGACTCCGAACAACTTTCGGATTACTGCATACTCATATCTATACAACCCTAGCGTCACCGAACCTTAAGTGTGTAGACCCTACAGGTTCGGGAGACAAGCAGACATGACCGAGACGACTCTCTGGTCAATAACCAACAGCGGGATCTGGATACCCATGTTGGCTCCCACATGCTCCTCGATGATCTCATCGGATGAACCACGATGTCGAGGACCTAATCAATCCCGTACTCAATTCCCTTTGTCAATCGGTACGTTACTTGCCCGAGACTCGATCGTCGGTATCCCAATACCTTGTTCAGTCTCGTTACCGGCAAGTCACTTTACTCGTCACGGCTGCGAAGAAGGTCGCCCGCTGCCTCCGCTTGAGCCGTCTCTGGGTCAACCGGCAGGATGGGCGGGGGCGGTCGGCCGTAGACCACCTCGAACAGCGTGGCACTCAGGGCGGAGTGATAAGAGGTGTTGTAGCAGTACTCCGCCCATGCAAGCTAGTCCACCCAAGCGCGAGGACAGTCACCTGTGACACAACGCAAATACATGGCATTCACCTTGTTGACCACATCGGATTGGCCGTCCGTCTGAGGATGGAAGGTCGTGCTCAGGCGAAGCTAACACGCCCGCCATCCGTGAACACAGGGTCCCGGTCGCTGACAATCGAAGAGGGAAACCCGTGGAGGCGGACAATGTTGTCGAAGAAGGCACGGGCCACGGATGCGGCATTGTAGGGATGCCCGAGTGCGATGAAGTGCGCGTACTTGGAGAAGCGGTCGACCACCATGAAGATGACAAACTTGCCGCCCGCCTTGGGGAGGCCCTCGATGCAGTCCATGGAGATATCAGCCCAGACCTGAGAGGGCACCTCCAAGGGCTGTAGCAGACTAGTCGGCCGCATTGTCTCTGTCTTGTTGCGCTGGCACGTCACACAAGACCGCACCCAGTCCCGGACCAGGGCCCGATCACCGGGGATGTAGAAGTCGGCGCGGAGACGGTGGAGGGTCTTCTACACATCCTCGTGGCCGTCCGAGTGTGCCAGCAGCAGAACCTAGTGACGGAGGTCAATGTGGTCCGACACGAAGAGA
>NW_021171555.1:0-1250 GCF_002162155.2 Triticum dicoccoides
AAACCAGATACGTATAGTGGAGCAACCATTTGGAATAGCTCCAGGTGGAGAGTGGTAGCAGCATTTACAATATGACCTAGAGATTTGCGAAGTACATACGGATCTGAATGTTGCAGACCCGTTGACTAAAACTTCTCTCACAAGCAAAACATGATCAAACCCCAGAACTCATTGAGTCTTAATCACATGATGATGTGAACTAGTTTAATGACACTAGTAAACTCTTGGATGTTGGTCACATGGCGATGTGACCTGTGAGTGTTAATCACATATAGATGTGAACTAGATTATTGACTCTAGTGCAAGTGGGAGATTGTTGGAAATATGCCCTAGAGGCAATAATAAATTAGTTATTATTATATTTCCTTGTTCATGATAATCGTTTATTCTCCATGCTATAATTGTATTGATAGGAAACTCAGATACATGTGTGGGTACATAGACAACACCATGTCCCTAGTAAGCCTCTACTTGACTAGCTCGTTGATCAATAGATGGTTACGGTTTCCTGACCATGGACATTGGATGTCGTTGATAACGGGATCACATCATTAGGAGAATGATGTGATGGACAAGACCCAATCCTAAGCCTAGCACAAAGATCGTAGTTCGTATGCTAAAGCTTTTCTAATGTCAAGTATCTTTTCCTTAGACCATGAGATTGTGCAACTCCCGGATACCGTAGGAATGCTTTGGGTGTATCAAACGTCACAACGTAACTGGGTGGCTATAAAGGTGCACTACAGGTATCTCCGAAAGTGTCTGTTGGGTTGGCACGAATCGAGACTGGGATTTGTCACTCCGTGTAAACAGAGAGGTATCTCTGGGCCCACTCGGTAGGACATCATCATAATGTGCACAATGTGACCAAGGGGTTGATCACGGGATGATGTGTTACGGAACGAGTAAAGAGACTTGCCAGTAACGAGATTGAACAAGGTATCGGTATACCGACGATCGAATCTCGGCAAGTATAATACCGCTAGACAAAGGGAATTGTATACGGGATCGATTGAGTCCTTGACATCGTGGTTCATACGATGAGATCATCGTGGAACATGTGGGATCCAACATGGGTATCCAGATCCCGCTGTTGGTTATTGACCGGAGAACGTCTCGGTCATGTCTGCATGGTTCCCGAACCCGTAGGGTCTACACACTTAAGGTTCGATGACGCTAGGGTTATAAAGGAAGTTTGTATGTGGTTACGGAATGTTGTTCGGAGTCCCGGATGAGATCCCGGATGTCAC
>NW_021171556.1:0-1549 GCF_002162155.2 Triticum dicoccoides
TTGCCAAATGTATCATCGTCGTCGTCGTCGTCGTTCTGATCCTGTGCCATATGCATGTTTGGATCCAGTGGCATAGGGATGTCCGGCACCGTTACGGCGGTCTTGCCATGGGGCCGACTTGGCGCCGGCACGACTGGCGGTGTTGTCTTTGGGGTGGTGTCCCCCGCCCCCAAACGAATCTGGCTCTTCGGCCAAAGCAGGGGCCAGCTCAGGCAGGCGCTGAGGGTCATCACGTCATCATCGTCGGCCCCGACGGGTCGAATCGGAGGTAACAAGTCGTCGCAGCCTGGCAGCACCCGAACCAGTTGAACCCTAAACAAGTTGGGTGGCATCTGGGTACCGTGGAACAAGGGGTTGCCCGGTTGAACGATTTTGCCCTTGGCGACATCGACCAACTCATTGTTCACGAAGTGGAGGAGAGTGCACGGAACGTCGGCGGCGCCCTGCAAAAACATGTAGGGCGTCAGGGATGCCCAGTCAAAGGCAAGGAGATGAAGTCCTCGGCCGAGAGAGGCTTAATTAGTTACCGTGATGATGACGTCGAGCTCGGCTAATGTCGAGGCACCGCCAACGGCGGGCGTGCAGTTGACGGCGCGGGCGCTTGCTGAAGAGGTGCCGGCCGGCGTACACCCGGGTGCATTAAGCTCCCGTGCCGGCGTCGGAGACACCAATGCCGCCTCCGCCGGAGGCACCAATGGCCCCGCCATCGCATTATGCGAGTTGCTGGCCGTGAAGCTAGGAATTGGGGGCGGCCCCTGTTGGCCGCCCGCAATCCACGCACTCAACCCCGAGATCAAGGTAGGCACAAGGGCGGTGATCGTCGCTCCGAGTCGTTGTTCCACTTGCTCTTGGACAATCTCCGGAATCCGTGCCACCTGTGCCTTGAGTTCTTGAACCTCTCGCGCCTGGCTTTCCGAGCTGGTCTTTTTCTCCTTCCGCACACCAGCGGTATAGTATGACCCCCATTTTGTCGACAAGCCTTTGCCGGCCACACAACCAGCTGACGTCGGCTTACTGAGCTTATCCTTGTTCTTCATTATATTCAACCCCCTATTTAGAGTGGTGTCCCAAGGGTTGCTCTGAGTTGACCCCGTGCTACTGCTTTCAGTCGCCTGCGGAAGGAATGTGAACCATTTAGAAATTCGGCTTCATTAATTAGAATGCAACCATATGGAGCTAATTACGCGGGGGTGTATTCCTTACCAGAACAAGCTCAAGCCGCCTGGTCTTCGGATCCGTGGTAAGCTCCTTTGTTTTCGGGTCCTTCTTGTACCGGGCCCTGACAAAGTTCCTGGTCTGCTTGTCACCGTATTTATCGAAGAGGGGCGGTAGGCCTTGCTCGGCACGGTCCGCCTCCTCCTTGTCCCATATAGGCTCCGCCACTCTGTAACCGCCGGGACCGAGTGTGTGTTCCCCTATGTTCAGCTCCCGCATTTGTTTCCCCCACTCACTTGATTGGGAGCTTGCGGTGCTCGAGCAATTGATCTTGAAGTCGTTGTAGTCATCTTCGGTGATCGAAGGATTTTTCTCCTTGATCTTCTCATAACTC
>NW_021171557.1:0-825 GCF_002162155.2 Triticum dicoccoides
GGGGGGGGTGTGGCCGGCCCTAGTAGGAGGCGCGCAGGAGGAGTCCTACTCCTACCGGGAGTAGGACTCCCCTCCCTTTCCTTGTCCAAGTAGGAGAGGGGGAAGGAGAGAAGGAAAAAGGGGGGGCGCCGCCCCTCCCTCCTTGTCCAATTTGTACTAGGGGGAGAGGGGGCGCGTGGCCTGCCCTGGCAGCCCCTCCTCTTCTCCACTTTAGGCCCATGAGGCCCATTAACCCCCCGGGGGGTTCCGGTAACCCCCCGGTGCTCCGGTTTTATCCGAAACTTCTCCGGAACACTTCTGGTGTCCGAATATAGCCGTCCAATATATCAATCTTTATGTCTCGACCATTTTGGGACTCCTCGTTATGTCCATGATCACATCCGGGACTCCGAACTAACTTCGGTACATCAAAACCCATAAACTCATAATATAACTGTCATTGAAACCTTAAGCGTGCGGACCCTACGGGTTCGAGAACAATGTAGACATGACCGAGACACGTCTCCGGTCAATAACCAATAGCGGAACCTGGATGCTCATATTGGCTCCTACATATTCTACGAAGATCTTTTATCGGTCAGACCGCATAACAACATACGTTGTTCCCTTTGTCATCGGTATGTTACTTGCCCGAGATTCGATCGTCGGTATCCCATACCTAGTTCAATCTCGTTACCGGCAAGTCTCTTTACTTGTTCCGTAATACATCATCTCACAACTAACTCATTAGTTGCAATGCTTGCAAGGCTTATGTGATGTGCATTACCGAGAGGGCCCAGAGATACCTCTCCGACAATCGGAGTGACAAATCCTAATCTCGAAATA
>NW_021171558.1:0-1045 GCF_002162155.2 Triticum dicoccoides
GCTGAGCCATGGTAGCTTGCTACTGCTCTGGAACACTTAGGCTGGCCGGCATGTGTCCTTCTTCGTTCCTGTGTCTGTCCCTTCGGGGAAATGTCACGCTTTGAGTACTGGAGTCCTGTTAGCCCGCTACAGCCCGGTTTACCGGAGTCCTGTTAGCCCAGTGCTACAGCCCGGACCCACTTGCTGATGACCGACACGTTCGAAGCTGGGTCATGGATGCCTGTCCCTGTAAGTCTGTGCCACTTTGGGTTTACGACTAGTCATGTCAGCCCGGGCTCTTTATCATATGGATGCTAGCGACACTATCATATACGTGAGCCAAAATGCGCAAACGGTCCCGGGCAAAGGTAAGGCGACACCCGTGGGGATACCGTGCGTGAGGCCGCAAAGTGATATGAGGTGTTACCGGCTAGATCGATGTGACATCGAGTCGGGGTCCTGACATTCACCGTCAATTCGCCACCATCGTCACGTCCCCGAGCCGGCTAACCATCCCTACGGCACCGCTGTGAGCTCCTACGCCTTCCCTCCCTCTTTCCCCCTTCGATTGCGCCCTATAGCCTCGATTCCACCGGAGCCGCGAGCTCGGCTCTGCCGGCCATGTCGCCGCCGTGGCCTGAGCTCGAACGGGTCGGGCCCGTGCATCTCACCGAACTCATGGTGACTCCAGGAGGCTGCGCGGTGCTTTACCTCACTCACCCGTGCCCCACAACGCCGTTTTCGCCGAGGTCCGAACTCCGGCCGCCGCCGCAAGCTCCGCTCCGGCGAGTGCTGGCCACCCCGCGTCCTTCCGTCGCCTCCTCCGGATGCGCACGAGCGCTAGGAACCCACAGAGCCTCTCCGCGCGGCGTTTGGTCGCCGGAGGGCGAAACCCGAGCCGTTCGGCCGTCGCTGACCTCGCCGGCGGTTTAACTCCGGCCGTGCTGACGTGGGCCGTCGTTAGCAGCTAACAGCCCCACTAACCAACCTCCTAGCTCACTGACACCTGGGCCCCACGCCCTAACTAACCCAGGTTTTATCTGTGTTTAAATTAAACTAACCCCCA
>NW_021171559.1:0-1007 GCF_002162155.2 Triticum dicoccoides
CTAAACCAACTCCGAGAGGTTATTGACCACGCCGGAGCACGATCAACCTGACCACGAAGGTCTATTCCTGCAAGCAATCGAAGAACAAGCAAGAATATGATAAAAGCAATCTGAATATCGCGAATATGTATGAAGTATTGATAATGGTGGGGATCCGAAAAGTGGTCTTGGTCTGGTCGTTGGACACAAACGAAGCACACGAAGTTGCAATGGCTAACTTTTAACTAAACAAATCTCCAGGAAAAGCTACTAGATGGATCTACTTATATAGGAGCAAGGGGTGGAGGCCAAGGAGGTGGGAGGACGTCCCAAGGCAGCCTAAAACTAAATCTAGGTCGTACAAGGCCAATGGGCCCAAGTGGAGGTGATGTAACACCTTTGGACTTGTAGTTTGACTCGGATTCTGCTGCAGCATCAGATTGTTTCGTCCACAACTCAACGCTCCGGACGAATTTGAAGGTGATTCCAATTGGGTTGGAAAGTGCACGAAATCTAGTTTCCAACAAAAAAAGAATCACCCAATTCGGAGTCCGTATGAAAAACTTGTGTGCGTTTTGAGTCAGGTGTGTCTGTGCAGTCCGAATCTGAATCCAGAACGTGAGAAACTTGGACTCTATCTTCTCTTGGGCCAAAAGTGACGTGAGAGAACTTTTTGGACAGCAAATAAACATCTCTTTCTTCCTTATCTTCATATGTGGATTGTACAAATGTCCCATACACCTGCAATTAGACAAAACACAAAAGTGTGTGAAGTATTTTTGTTCTGGATAACATAAATAGATTATTGAATAGTTTGCACTAGAAATCACCTGACGAATATGCATATATGCAATATTTTTGGTCATATCCAAGGTAGTCATGTCCTCATCATCCTCCCCTTCTTGAAAATAAAGCCGTCCTCGGCGTTGCTTAATCTGAAATGTGGCTAACAAAAGAGACAAGGTGTACATGTTGTATATGTATATGTCATCCATTTTTACTTCCCTTGATTTTTGCATATATGACAC
>NW_021171560.1:0-1090 GCF_002162155.2 Triticum dicoccoides
TATCTTCCGTTCGTACCTTCAATTGATGGTATCCTGACCTTAAGTCAATTTTTGAGAATACCTTGGCCTGAGCAAGTTGATCAAACAAATCGTTTATCCTTGGCATCGGGTATTTGTTTTTGACTGTGACCATGTTAAGTGCTCGATAGTCGATACACAATCTCAGCGTTCCATCCTTCTTCTTGGCAAATAAAATTGGTGATCCCCAAGGTGAGGAGCTGGCTCGAATGTATCCTTTATCCAGTAATTCCTTTATTTGCTTCTTCAATTCGATCAACTCGGATGGTGCCATTCTGTATGGTTTCTTGTATATGGGGGTGGTTCCTGGTGCTAGCTCAATGCGGAATTCTATTTCTCGGTCTGGTGGCATGCCTGGCAGCTCTTCAGGGAATACATCTGGAAATTCACACACTACTGGAACCTTGTTTAGCTCAGAAACATCCACCTTATTTAATCTCGGTTGCCGGGGTCTTTTTCCTTCCTTGGCTGATACTCTTATTGTCTTCCCTTGGTGGTGTGTGAGAATCACGGTCCTGTTGAAACAGTCGATAAAACCCTTATTGGTGGTTAGCCAATCCATCCCTAGGATGACATCCAGTCCTTTATTTTCCAATACAATAAGATTTGCGTAAAACTCCAATCCTTCAAACTCAATGACCACATTCTGACAGTAATTCTGAGAAACTTGCTGAATCCCGGGGGATTTGATTATTATGGATTTCTCCAAAGGAAGCATCGAAAAATTATTTTGCAAAGCAAAACTTTTCGAGATGAAAGAGTGAGAAGCTCCAGAATCAAACAAAACCATTGCAGGTATTGTGTTGACAGGAAACGTACCGAGTACGATATCCGGAGCATTTTGTGCCTCCTCTTTGGTTACGTGGTTCAGATGACCCTTCCTGTGGTTATTGTTGGGATTGAAATTGTTTCGCTTGGGCGCTGAATTATTGCCGCCGTTGTTCGGCTTTGGGGTTGAGTTCCTTGGCTTGGGGCACTGTTTGGCATAATGCCCTTCTTCTCCACAAGCGTAACAAGTAACGCCAGGGCGATAGGTGAATTCCTTGTCCCTTGCATGAAAATTCTTGATTGG
>NW_021171561.1:0-1092 GCF_002162155.2 Triticum dicoccoides
AGTGCACTGCCTCAAAAAGGTTGGGTGGCTTTTGGAATAGTTGCCAATTTTATAAATCAAAAAGGGCATTTAATTTATTGCTTAGGTCACTGCTTTAAGTAGCTTAGGCCACTTAAACCTTTTGCAAAAATGTTGGTTCACCACCAATATTAGTTGTGGATTATTTGGCACATGATGAACATTTTTGTGTTCATGTCTGAGCATTTTGAATTTCACTCATAACATTAAATTGAATTCAACTGGAATTTAAAAGAGAAAGGAGACAATTATGATCGAACACTTGTTTAGCAAAAAGAATAACTTAACCCCAGGGGTTACTGTAGCATCATTACACCGGGGTGTTACAACTCTCCTCCTCTAAAAGAAATTCTCGTCCCGAGAATTAAGAGGTAGAAGGGAAAAGATCGGGGTATTCAGCCCGGAGGTTATCTTCGCGTTCCCAAGTGGCTTCCTCTTTAGTATGATTCGACCATTGCACCTTGAGGAACTTAGTAACCTTCTGGCGGGTTCGACGTTCAGCTTCTTCAAGAATGCAGATCGGATGCTCCTTGTATGTGAGATCATCTTGAATTTCAATCAATTCCCGATCCACTTCATGTTCCGGATCCTTGAAGCATCGACGAAGTTGCGACACATGGAAGACGTCATGAACGTGAGAGAACTGAGGTGGCAACTCCAGTTGATAAGCCACTAGTCCACGACGGGCGAGAATACGGAAGGGACCAATGTAGCGAGGAGCTAACTTTCCCTTGACTCCGAACCGATGAGTGCCTCTCAAAGGAGTGACACGCAGATAAGCTTGTTCACCAGGTTGATAAGTTGAACCCCAGTGTTTCCGGTCATAGTTGCTCTTCTGGCGGGATTGGGCCGCCTTGAGATTATCCCGGACAATGCGAACCTGCTCTTCAGCTTGTTGAATAATGTCCGGACCAATGAGTGCTCGTTCCCCAGTTTCTGACCAATTCAGAGGGGTTCGGCACTTACGTCCATAAAGCACTTCAAAGGGTGCCATCTTCAAGCTGGCTTGATAGCTGTTGTTATAAGAGAACTCCGCATAAGGGAGAGATTCTTCCCACTTCTTGCCGAAAGAAA
>NW_021171562.1:0-1281 GCF_002162155.2 Triticum dicoccoides
GCATCTTGTTTACTTAGGACGACGGTAGTAAATAAGATGATCCCTTACAAAAATTTCAAGAAGTGTTCTCCCCTAACTGTGCACCGTTGCTACAGTTCGTCGCTTCTAAGCACCACGTGATGATCGGGTGTGATGGATTCTTACGTTCACATACAACGGGTGTAAGACAGTTTTACACAGCGAAAACACTTAGGGTTAACTTGACGAGCCTAGCATGTGCAGACATGGCCTCGGAACACGGAGACCGAAAGGTCGAACACGAATCGTATGGAAGATACGATCAACATGAGAATGTTCACCGACGATGACTAGTCCGTCTCACGTGATGATCGGACACGGGCTAGTCGACTCGGATCGTGTAACACTTAGATGACTAGAGGGATGTCTAATCTAAGTGGGAGTTCATAATTTGATTAGAACTTTATTATCATGAACTTAGTCTAAAACCTTTACAAATATGTCTTGTAGATCAATGGCCAACGCTAATGTCAACATGAACTTCAACGCGTTCCTAGAGAAAACCAAGCTGAAAGTTGATGGCAGCAACTATACGGACTGGGTCCGGAACCTGAGGATCATCCTCATAGCTGCCAGGAAACAATATGTCCTAGAAGGACCGCTAGGTGACGCTCCCGTCCCAGAGAACCAAGACATTATGAATGCTTGGCAGTCTCGTGCTGATGATTACTCCCTCGTTCAGTGCGGCATGCTTTACAGCTTAGAACCGGGGCTCCAAAAGTGTTTTGAGCACCACGGAGCATATGAGATGTTCGAAGAGCTGAAACTAGTTTTTCAAGCTCATGCCCGGGTCGAGAGATATGATGTCTCCGAAAAGTTCTACAGTTGTAAGATGGAGGAAAACAGTTCTGTCAGTGAGCACATCCTGAAGATGTCTGGGTTGCACAACCGTATGACCCAGCTGAACATTAACCTCCCAGATGAGGCGGTCATTGACAGAATCCTCCAGTCGCTCCCACCAAGCTACAAGAGCTTTGTGATGAACTACAACATGCAGGGGATGGAAAAGACCATTCCTGAAGTGTTCTCGATGCTGAAGTCAGCAGAGGCTGAAATCAAGAAAGAACATCAAGTGTTGATGGTCAATAAGACCACTAAGTTCAAGAAGGGCAAGGGTAAGAAGAACTTCAAGAAGGACGGCAAAGATGTTGCCGCGCCTGGTAAGCCAGTTACCGGGAAGAAGTCAAAGAATGGACCCAAGCCTGAGACTGAGTGCTTTTATTGCAAAGGGAAGGGTCACTGGAAGCGGAACTGCCCCAAATA
>NW_021171563.1:0-970 GCF_002162155.2 Triticum dicoccoides
GTCACGTTGATTCTCTACCTCATTCTGAAATTCCTTGAACTTTTCAAAGGTCTCAGACTTGTGTTTCATTAAGTAGACATACCCATATCTACTCAAGTCATCTGTGAGAGTGAGAACATAACGATATCCTCCGCGAGCCTCAACGCTCATTGGACCGCACACATCGGTATGTATGATTTCCAACAAGTTGGTTGCTCGCTCCATTGTTCCGGAGAACGGAGTCTTGGTCATTTTGCCCAAAAGGCATGGTTCGCACGTGTCAAACGATTCATAATCAAGAGACTCTAAAAGTCCATCGGCATGGAGCTTCTTCATGCGCTTGACACCAATGTGACCAAGGCGGCAGTGCCACAAGTATGTGGGACTATCGTTATCAACTTTACATCTTTTGGCATCTACACTATGAACATGTGTAATATTACGCTCGAGATTCATTAAGAATAAACCATTTACCATCGGAGCATGACCATAAAACATATCTCTCATATAAATCGAACAACCATTATTCTCATACTTAAATGAGTAGCCATCTCGTATTAAACGAGATCCAGATACAATGTTCATGCTCAAACTTGGCACTAAATAACAATTAGTAAGGTTCAAAACTAATCCCGTAGGTAAATGTAGAGGCAGCGTGCCGACGGCGATCACATCGACTCTGGAACCATTCCCGACGCGCATCGTCACCTCGTCCTTCGCCAGTCTCCGTTTATTCCGCAGCTCCTGCTGTGAGTTACAAATATGAGCAACGGCACCGGTATCAAATACCCAGGAGTTACTACGAGTACTGGTAAGGTACACATCAATCACATGTATATCAAATATACCTTTGGTGTTGCCGGCCTTCTTATCCGCTAAGTATTTGGGGCAGTTCCGCTTCCAGTGACCCTTCCCCTTGCAATAAAAGCACTCAGTCTCAGGCTTGGGTCCATTCTTTGACTTCTTCCCGGTAACTGGCTTACCAGGCGCG
>NW_021171564.1:0-1305 GCF_002162155.2 Triticum dicoccoides
CCGCCCCGGCCGGACAACGTCCGCCGCCGCCCGCCTCAGCCAGCCGGGTCACGCCACGTGGCAGGACCACATCGCCACCGCCGCCGGCCCGCAGGCCCACGCGGGGCCCTCCGAGCCCGCGTCGCCCCGCCGCCGCCCTCGCGTCGCCTCGCCGCCTCTTCCCCGCGGCCGGCCGCCGCCGCCTCCGCGCCGCCGCCCGCGGCTCCCTCGCCGCCCGGGAGCATCGGCGCCGGCCGCCGCCGCCCTCGCCGGGCGCGGGCCGCGTCCACCGCCGCCGGCGCCGCCACCGGCCTCCCCCGGCGTCGCCCCGGCCTCTCCCCGCCGCCTCGCCAGCCTCCCCTCCTCCGGCGAGCTCGAGCTCCGCCGCCAGCGCCGCCTCGGCTTCCGCGCCGCGATCCCGATCTGGATCCGGTCGCGTGAACAGTAAACCCTAACCCCGATTTTTTTTGCTAAGTCCTGAAATTTTGATCCATGTTGCTCTGTTCGAGGTCCCGTAACTTTGCAACCGTAGCTCCGTTTTGGGCGTATGATATATCAGAATCTTCGTCTCGACATGTACATCATTTCATTCCATTGCATCATTTGTATTTGAGGTCATCTTGATACCCAAAATGCTGTTAGAAGGAGGCTCCGTGAGTTAAATTGCAGATCCGTTAGTTCATCATGCACTCTTGTCAGTTTTGTCATGTTTAATTCGTGCATGATATGCCTGTGCCCCTTTGGGATGAATTGTGAAGCATTTTGTCTTCTTTCCAGAGGTGTCACCCGTGCATTTTTAGGATGTGTGTGTTGTCTTGTGCAAGCTTGCGAAGAGAGGTACCTGAGATTGCAGATTTCAGGGACTTAGTGATTTTCACCAAGTCTGAGATATTTTAGTTCATGATGCCATATGTCCAGCTTGTTTCCTAGTGATCCGTGCCTCTTTTGAGGATGATCAGTAAGGGAGTTTTGATATTTATGTTATGCTCTATCCATCCATGTCTTTGTTTGCATATGTGGAGTGCTCTAGGTTGACTCAATCGAGCTCAACTTTTGCTTCGTTGTTAATCTGGGCAGATCGTCAACTTGTTTGCGATTTTGCCGATGCTACCGTTAGTGTTCCATGCATGCTATGCCTTTGTTCTTGCCATGTGTAGCTAGCACTTTGTGCCTTCTTGCTGGTTATATGCTTTCCTTGCCATGACTTGCACCGTAGCGAGTGCATCGAGCTCGTTTACATGCCTTCGTGAGTTAAATTTCAGCATGTCTCAGTTTTCACTAAGTCTGAAAACTGATTGTGTTCGAGCGATGTTCGTGAGCTCGGTA
>NW_021171565.1:0-1103 GCF_002162155.2 Triticum dicoccoides
TTACGCTAAAAAAGGGAGGCAGTGCTGTCACGTGCTCGTCTCAGCGTCCGTCGTCGCTACCGCAACGACGTCCGCCTCGACTCGCGTTATGCTAGGACTGGGTGGCACTGTTGTCACGTGCTCGTCTCGGCGTCCGTCGTCGCTGTCGCGACGACGTCCGCCTCGACTCGCATTACGCTAAGACAGGGAGGCAGTGGTGTCACGTGCTCGTCTCGGCGTCCATCGTCGCTACCGCGAAGACGTCCGTCTCGACTCGCGTTACGCTAAGACAGGGTGGCACTGGTGTCACATGCTCGTCTCGGCCTCCGTCCTCGCTACCGCGACGACGTCCGCCTCGACTCGCGTTACGCTAAGACAGGGTGGCAGTGGTGTCACGTGCTCATCTCGGCGTCCGTCGTCGCTACCGCGATGACGTCCGCCTCGACTCACGTTACGCTAAGACAGGGTGGCAGTGGTGTCACGTGCTCGTCTCGGCGTTCGTCGTTGCTACCGCGACGACGTCTGCCTCGACTCGCGTTACGCTAAGACAGGGAGGCACTGGTGTCACGTGCTCGTGTCAGCGTCCGTCGTCGCTACCGCGACGACGTCCGCCTCGACTCGCTTACGCTAAGACAGGGTTGCAGTACTGTAATGTGCTCGTCTCGGCCTCCGTCCTCGCTACCGCGACGACGTCCGCCTCGACTCGCGTTACGCTAAGACAAGGTGGCAGTGGTGTCACGTGCTCGTCTCGGCGTCCGTCGTCGCTACCGCGACGAAGTCCGCCTCGACTCGCATTACGCTAAGACAGGTTGGAATGGTGTCAGTTGCTCGTCTCAGCGTCCGTCGTCGCTACCGCGACGACGTCCGCCTCGACTCGCATTACGCTAAAAAAGGGAGGCAGTGCTTTCACGTGCTCGTCTCAGCGTCCGTCGTCGCTACCGCAACGACGTCCGCCTCGACTCGCGTTATGCTAGGACAGGGTGGCACTGGTGTCACGTGCTCGTCTCGGCGTCCGTCGTCGCTACCGCGATGACGTCCGCCTCGACTCGCGTTACACTAAGGCAGGGTGGCACTGGTATCACGTGCTCGTCTCAGCGTCCGTCGTCGCTACCGCGACGACGTCC
>NW_021171566.1:0-1404 GCF_002162155.2 Triticum dicoccoides
ATGTGAACTAGATTATTGACTCTAGTGCAAGTGGGAGACTGTTGGAAATATGCCCTAGAGGCAATAATAAAAGTATTATTATTATATTTCCTTGTTCATGATAATTGTCTTTTATTCATGCTATAACTGTATTATCCGGAAATCGTAATACACGTGTGAATACATAGACCACAATATGTCCCTAGTGAGCCTCTAGTTGACTAGCTCGTTGTGATCAACAGATAGTCATGGTTTCCTGGCTATGGACATTGGATGTCGTTGATAACGGGATCACATCATTAGGAGAATGATGTGATGGACAAGACCCAATCCTAAGACTATCACAAAAGATCGTGTAGTTCATTTGCTAGAGCTTTGCCAATGTCAAGTATCTCTTCCTTCGACCATGAGAGCGTGTAACTCCTGGATACCGTAGGAGTGCTTTGGGTGTATCAAACGTCACAACGTAACTGGGTGACTATAAAGGTGCACTACAGGTATCTCTGAAAGTATCTATTGTTTTATGCGGATCGAGACTGGGATTTGTCACTCCGTGTAAACGGAGAGGTATCTCTGGGCCCACTCGGTAGGACATCATCATATGCGCAATGTGACCAAGGAGTTGATCACGGGATGATGTGTTACGGAACGAGTAAAGTGACTTGCCGGAAACGAGATTGAACAAGGTATTGAATACCGACGATCGAATCTCGGGCAAGTAACATACCGATAGACAAAGGGAATTGAATACGGGATTGATTAAGTCCTTGACATCGTGGTTCATCCGATGAGATCATCGTGGAACATGTGGGAGCCATCATGGGTATCCAGATCCCGCTGTTGGTTATTGACCGGAGAACGTCTCGGTCATGTCTACATGTCTCCCGAACCCGTAGGGTCTACACACTTAAGGTTCGATGACGCTAGGGTTATAAAGGAAGTTTGTATGTGGTTACCGAATGTTGTTTGGAGTCCCGGATGAGATCCCGGACGTCGCGAGGAGTTCCGGAATGGTCCGGAGGTAAAGATTTATATATGGGAAGTCCTATTTTGGCCACCGGAAAATGTTCGGGATTTTTCGGTATTGTACCGGGAAGGTTCTAGAAGGTTCCGGAGTGGGGCCCACCTGCATGGGGGGACCCACATGGACGTGGGTAGTGGGGGCAAGGCCCCACACCCCTGGTCAAGGCGCACCAAGATCCCCCCTTAGAAGGAATAAGATCATATCCCGAAGGGATAAGATCAAGATCCCTAAAAAGGGGGGATAACAATCGGTGGGGAAGGAAATAATGAGATTTCTTTCCTCCCACCTTGGCCAACGCCCCAATGGACTTGGAGGGTAAGAAACCAGCCCCTCCACCCCTATATATAGTGGGGAGGCGCATGGGAGCTATACACGAAGTTCTGGCACAGCCCTACCTCTCT
>NW_021171567.1:0-18885 GCF_002162155.2 Triticum dicoccoides
GTCTCAATTTTGGAGTTATAACATTGCTGCCCAAAACTTCGGGCGCTGATAAAATTCAGCAATTCAGACCCACATGCCTTTTGGGATGCCCCTACAAACTGATCACTAAAGTGCTAGACCGTCGTGTAGAGAAATATGCAGGCAAGCTATTTAGTGATGGGTCTCCAACGTATCTAAATTTTTTGATTGTTTCATGCTATTATATTACCCGTTTTGGAAGTTTATTGGCCTTACTTTACACATTTGTTTCATTTTTGGGACTAATCGAGGCCTAGCCCGCCCGTATTGCCGTTTTTTTGCCTATTTCAATGTTTCGAAGAAAAGGAATATCAAAGGAGTCCAAACGGAATGAAACCTTCGGGAGCGTGATTTTTGGAACGAACGTGATCCAGAGGACTTGGAGTGCAAGTCAAGAAGCGATCGAGGCGGCCACGAGGGTGGAGGGCGCCCCCCCTGCTAGGCGCGCCCCCTGTCTCGTGGGCCCATTGGGTGGCCACCGACATACTTCTTCCACCTATATATACCCACGTACCCTGAAAACATCAGAGGCGACCACGAAAACCTAGTTCCACCGCCGTAACCTTCTTTATCCGCAAGATCCCATTTTGGAGCCTTCGCCGACGCTCCGCCGGAGGGGGAATCGATGATGGAGGGCCTCTACATCATCTCCAAGGCCTCTCCGATGAGTTGTGAGTAGTTTACCACAGACCTTCGGGTCCATAGTTATTAGCTAGATGGCTTCTTCTCTCTCTTTCAATCTCAATACCATGTTCTCATCAATCTTCTTGGAGATCTATTCGATGTAACTTTTTTCGCGGTGTGTTTGTCGAGATCCGATGAATTGTGGGTTTATAATCAAGTTTATCTATGAGAAATATTTGAATCTCCTCTGAATTCTTTTATTTGTGATTAAGTTATCTTTGCAAGTCTCTTTGAATTATCGGTTTGGTTTGGCCTACTAGATTGATCTTTCTTGCAATGGGAGAAGTGCTTAGCTTTGGGTTCAGTCTTGCGGTGTCCATTCCCAGTGACAGCAAGGGCAGCAAGGCAAACATTGTATTGTTGCCATCGTGGATAAAAAGATGGGGTTTATATCATATTGCATGAGTTTATCCCTCTACATCATATCATCTTTCTTAATGCGTTACTCTGTTCTTTATGAACTTAATACTCTAGATGCATGCTGGATAGCGGTCGATGTGTAGAGTAATAGTAGTAGATGCAGAATCGTTTCGGTCTACTTGTCATGGATGTGAAGCCTATATACATGATCATGCTTAGATAATCTCATAATTATTCGCTTTTCTATCAATTGCTCGATAGTAATTTGTTCACCCACCGTAATACTTATGCTATCTTGAGAGAAGCCACTAGTGAAACCTATGGCCCCCGGGTCTATCTTTTATCATATAAGCTTTCCATCTACTTTTATTTGCATCTTTACTTTTCCTATCTATATCATAAAATACCAAAAATATATTTATCTTATCATATTATCTCTATCAGATCTCACTTTCGCAAGTGGCCCTGAAGGGATTGACAACCCCTTTGTTGCGTTGGTTGCAAGTTCTTTGTTTGTTTGTGTAGGTGCGTGGGACTTCTGAGGAGCCTCCTACTGGATTGATACCTTGGTTTTCAAAAACTGAGGGAAATACTTACGCTACTATTGCTGCATCACCATTTCCTCTTCAAGGAAAACCAACGCAAGCTCAAGACCTAGCAAGAAGGATTTCTGGCACCGTTGCCAGGGAGGTCTTCGCTCAAGTCAAGACATACCAAGTACCCATCACAAACTCATCTCCCTCGCATTTACATTATTTTCCATTTGCCTCTCATTTTCCTCTCCCCCACTTCACCCTTGCCATTTTATTCGTCCTCTCTTTTACAATCTCCTCTCCCTTTTGCTTGCTATTTTTTGTTTGCTTGTGTGTTGGATTACTTATCGCGATGGCGCAAGATAATACCAAATTGTGTGATTTCTCCAATACCAATAATAATGATTTCCTTAGTACTCCGATTGCTCCTCTTAATGATGTCGAGTCTTGTGAAATCATAACTGCTTTGCTGAATCTTGTTATGAAAGATCAATTCGCCGACCTTCCTAGTGAAGATGCCGCTACCAATCTAAACAAATTTGTTGATTTGTGTGAGATGCAAAAGAGGAAAGATACGGATAATGATATTGTTAAATTGAAGTTATTTCCGTTTTCACTTAGAGATCGTGCTAAAGTTTGGTTTTCTTCTTTGCCTAAGAATAGTATTGATTCATGGAACAAGTGCAAAGATGCTTTTATCTCTAAGTATTTTCCTCCCGCTAAGATCATCACTCTTAGGAATGATATTATGAATTTTAAAGAACTTGATCATGAGGATGTTGCCGAATCTTGGGAAAGAATGAAATTGTTGATTCGCAATTTTCCTACTCATGGTTTGAATTTATGGATGATAATACCAAAATTTTATGCCGGATTGAATTTTGTTTCTAGAAATCTTTTAGATTCGGCCATGGGAGGCATGTTTATGGAAATCACCTTAGGAGAAGCTACAAAACTCCTTGATAATATTATGGCTAATTATTCTCAATGGCACGCGAAAGATCTACTAGTAAAAAAGTTCATGCTATAGAAGAAATTAATGTTTTCAGTGGAAAGATGGATGAACTTATGAAATTGTTTTGTACTAGGAGTGCTCCTATTGATCCCAATGATATGCCTTTGTCAACTTTTATTGAGAATAATAATGAATCTATGGATGTGAATTTTGTTGGTAGGAATAATTTTGGTAACAATGCTTATAGAGGAAACTTTAATCCTAGACCATTTCCTAGTAATTTCTCTAATAATTATGGAAATTCCTACAATAATTCTTATGGTAATTTTAATAAGATGCCCTCTGATTTTGAGAATAGTGTGAAAGAATTTATGATCTCTCAAAACAATTTTAATGCCTTGCTTGAAGAAAAATTGCTCAAAGTTGATGATTTGGCTAGGAACGTGGATAGACTCTCTCTTGATGTTGATTCTTTGAAACTTAGATCTACTCCTCCTAATCATGATATCAATGAGTCTCTCAAAGCTATGAGAATTTCCATTTATGAGTGCAAAGAAAGAACCGCTAGATTGCGTGCTAAGAAAGATTGCTTTATAAAAGCGTGTTCTTCAAGTTTCCATGCACATAATGATGAAGATCTTAAAGTTATTGATGTGTCCCCTATTAGATCTTTGTTTTGCAATATGAATCTTAATAATGATGGGACTGGAGATGAGTCAACTTTAGTTAAAAGGCGTCCCAATGATTCGGAGTTTTTAAATGTTGATGCTAAATTTGGTAAAAGTGGGATTGGAGAGGTCATGACTTCAAATAGCATTCGGCCGACTATCTTGGATTTCAAGGAATTTAATTATGATAATTGTTCTTTAGAAGATTGTATTTCCTTGTTGCAATCCGTTGTGAATTCTCCTCATGCTTATAGTCAAAATAAAGCTTTTTCCAAACATATTGTTGATGCCTTGATGCAATCTTTTGTTGAAAATCTTAATTTGGAAGTTTCTATACCTAGAAAACTTTATGATGAGTGGGAACCTACTATAAAGATTAAAATTAAAGATCATGAGTGTTATGCTTTATGTGATTTGGGTTCTAGTGTTTCCACGATTCCGAAAACTTTATGTGATATTCTAGGTTTCCATGATCTTGATGATTGCTTTTTAAATTTGCACCTTGCAGACTCCACCATTAAAAAGCCAATGTGAAGAATTAATGATGTTCTTATTGTTGCAAATAGAAATTTGGTGCCCGTAGATTTTATCGTTCTTGATATAGATTTCAATCTTTCTTGCCATATTATTCTTGGTAGACCTTTCCTTAGAATGATTGGCGCGATTATTGATATGAAGGAAGGGAATATTAGATTCCAATTTCCATTAAGGAAAGGCATGGAGCACTTTCCAAGAAATAAGTTTAAATTACCTTATGAATCTATCGTGCGAGCTACTTATGAATTGAGTGCCAAAGATGGCACTACTTAGATCTATCCTCGCTTTTAAATTACCTTATGAATCTATCATGCGAGCTACTTACGAAATGAGTGCTCACGAGATTTGCTGTCATATTTTACTGGAAAGTTCTTTTTAGTTGATTCTTTTTGCAGATGATTAATAGACAAATTCCCCACGTTCAACAGCTTAGTTTAGATTTTTTGTAGTTCAATAAGTAATCGAAAGTTACAGATTACTACAGACTGTTCTGTTTTTGACAGATTCTGTTTTTCGTGTGTTGTTTGCTTATTTTGATGCATGTATGGCTAGTATGTAAGGGTATGAACCATAGAGAACTTGGAATACAGTATTTTTAACACCAATATATAAAAAAATGAGTTCATTACAGTACCTTATGTGGTGGTTTTCCTTTCTTTCACTAACGGATCTTACGAGATTTCTTGCTGAGTTTTGTGTTGTGAAGTTTTCAAGTTTTGTGTAAAGATTTGATGGACTATTGAATAAGGACTGGCAAGAGCCTAAGCTTGGGGATGACCAAGGAGACTAAACTTGGGGATGCCCAAGGCACCCCAAGATATCCAAGAATAGCCAAAGGCCTAAGCTTGGGGATGCCCCGGGAAGGCATCCCCTCTTTCGTCTTCATTTATCGGTAACTTTACTTGGAGCTATATTTTTATTCGCCACATGATATGTTTTTTGCTTGGAGCGTCTTGTATGATATTAGTCTTTGCTTTTTAGTTTACCACAATCATCCTTGTTGTACACACCTTTTGGGAGAAACCCACTTGATTGGAATTTATTAGAATACTCTATGTGCTTCACTTATATCTTTTGAGCTAGATAGTTTTTGCTCTAGTGCTTCACTTATATCTTTTAGAGCACGGCGGTGGATTAATTTTGAAGAATTGTCGATCTCTCATGCTTCACTTATATTATTTTGAGAGTCTTTAGAACAGCATGGTATTTGCTATGGTTATAAAATTGGTCCTAGAATTATGGGCATCCAAGTTGGGTATAATAAAAACTATCATAGGAAGTGAATTGGATGTTATGATCAATTTGATACTTGACAATTGTTTTGATATATGGAGGTAGTAATATCAGAGTCATTCTAGTTGGGTGATTATGAATTTAAAGAATGCTTGTGTTGAAGTTAGCAAGTCCCGTAGCATGCACGTATGGTGAAAGTTGTGTAACAAATTTGAAACATGAGGTGTTCTTAGATTGTGCATCCTTGTGAGTGGCGGTCGGGGACGAGCGATGGTCTTTTCCTACCAATCTATCCCCCTAGGAGCATGCGCGTAGTGCTTGGTTTTTGATGACTTGTAGATTTTTGCAATAAGTATATGAGTTCTCTTTGACTAATGTTGAGTCCATGGATTATACGCACTCTGACCTTTCCACCATTGCTAGCCTCTTTGGTACCGTGCATTGCCTTTTCTCACCTTGAGAGTTGGTGCAAACTTCGCCGGTGCATCCAAACCCCGTGATACGATACGCTCTATCACACATAAACCTCCTTATATCTTCCTCAAAACAGCCACCATACCTACCTATTATGGCATTTCCATAGCCATTCCAAGATATATTGCCATGCAACTTTTCACTGTTCCATTTATCATCATGACACGCATCATCATTGTCATATTGCCTTGCATGATCATGTAGTTGTCATCGTATTAGTGGAAAAGCCACCATGCATAATTTTTCATACATGTCACTCTTGATTCGTTGCCCATACCGGTACACCGCCGGAGGCATTCATATAGAGTCATATCTTGTTTTAGTTTTGAGTTGTAATTCATGAGTTGTAAATAAATAGAAGTGTGATGATCATCATTATTAGAGCATTGTCCCCAAATAAAAAAAGAATGGCCAAAAAAAAGAAAGGCCAAAGAAAACAAAGAGAAAAAGAAATAAAAGAAAGGCCAAAAAAGGCCCCAAAAAAATATAAAAAGAAAATAAAAAGGGGCAATGTTACTATCTCTTTTTCCACACTTATGCTTCAAAGTAGCACCATGTTCTTCATATAGAGAGTCTTTTATGTTGTCACTTTCATATACTAGTGGGAATTTTTCATTATAGAACTTGGCTTGTATATTCCTACGATGGGCTTCCTCAAAATGCCCTAGGTCTTCGTGAGCAAGCAAGTTGGATGCACACCCACTAGTTTATTTTGTTGAGCTTTCATAAATTTATAGCTCTAGTGCATCTGTTGCATGACAATCCCTACTCCTCATCTTGACATCAATTGATGGGCATCTCCATAGCTTGTTGATTATCCTCGTCAATGTGAGACTTTCTCCTTTTTTGTCTTCTCCACATAATCCCCATCATCATATTCTATTCCACCCATAGTGCTATGTTCATGGCTCACGCACATGTATTGCGTGAAAGTTGAAAAAGTTTGAGATTATTTAAGTATGAAACAATTTCTTGGATTGTCATCGGGGGTGTACAAGATGAGATCATTTTTGTGTGACGAAAATGAAGCATAGCCTAACTATATGATTTTGTAGGGATGAACTTTCTTTAGCCATGTTATTGTGCGAAGACATGATTGCTTTAATTAGTATGCTTGAAGTATTACTATTTCTCATGTAAATATGAACTTTTATATTGAATCATTTGGACCTGAACATATGATGCCACAATAAAGAAAATTACATTGAGAATTATGCTAGGTAGCATTCCACATCAAAAATTCTGTTTTTATCATTTACCTACTTTACGACGAGCAAGAATTAAGCTTGGGGATGCTTGATATGTCTCCAACGTTTATGGGCTTTACTTTACACATATATATCATTTTTGATTGTTTCATGCTATTATATTACCCATTTTGGATGTTTATGGGCTTTACTTTACACATATATATCATTTTTGGGACTAACCTACTAACCAGAGGCCCAACCCGTATTGTTGTTTTTTTTGCGTATTTTAGTGTTTCGAAGAGAAGGAATATCAAACAGAGTCCAAACGGAATGAAACCTTTGGGAGCGTTATTTTTGGAACGAACGTGATCCAGAGGACTTGGAGTGCAAGTCAAGAAGCGATCTAGGCGGCCACGAGGGTGGAGGGCGCGCCCCCTGCTAGGCGCGCCCCCCTGTCTCGTGGGCCCCTCGGGTGGCCACCGACATACTTCTTCCTCCTATATATACCCACGTACCCTGAAAACATCAGAGGTGACCAAGAAAACCTAGTTCCACCGCCGTAACCTTCTGTATCCGCAAGATCCCATCTTGGAGCCTTCGCCGACGCTCCGCCGGAGGGGGAATCGATGACGGAGGGCCTCTACATCATCTCCAAGGCCTCTCCGATGAGTTGTGAGTAGTTTACCACAGACCTTCGGGTCCATAGTTATTAGCTAGATGGCTTCTTCTCTCTCTTTGAATCTCAATACCATGTTCTCCTCGATCTTCTTGGAGATCTATTCGATGTAACTCTTTTCGCGGTGTGTTTGTCAAGATCCGATGAATTGTGGGTTTATAATCAAGTTTATCTATGAGAAATATTTGAATCTCCACTGAATTCTTTTATGTGTGATTAAGTTACCTTTGCAAGTCTCTTCGAATTATCGGTTTGGTTTGGCCTACTAGATTGATCTTTCTTGCAATGGGAGAAGTGCTTAGCTTTGGGTTCATTCTTGCGGTGTCCTTTCCCAGTGACAGCAAGGGCAGCAAGGCACGTATTGTATTGTTGCCATCGTGGATAAAAAGATGGGGTTTATATCATATTGCATGAGTTTATCCCTCTACATCATGTCATCTTTCTTAATGCGTTACTCTGTTCTTTATGAACTTAATACTCTAGATGCATGTTGGATAGCGGTTGATGTGTGGAGTAATAGTAGTAGATGCAGAATCGTTTCGGTCTACTTGTCATGGATGTGAAGCCTATATACATGATCATGCCTAGATAATCTCATAATTATTCGCTTTTCTATCAATTGCTCGACAGTAATTTGTTCACCCACCATAATACTTATGCTATCTTGAGAGAAGCCACTAGTGAAATCTATGGCCCCCGGGTCTATCTTTTATTATATAAGGTTTCCATCTACTTCTATTTGCAAAATACCAAAAATATATTTATCTTATCATACTATCTGTATCAGATCTCACTTTCGCAAGTGGCCGTGAAGGGATTGACAACCCCTTTATTGTGTTGGTTGCGAGTTCTTTGTTTGTTTGTGTAGGTGCATGGGACTTTTGAGGAGCCTCCTATTGGATTGATACCTTGGTTCTCAAAAACTAAGGGAAATACTTACACTACTATTGATGCACCACCCTTTCCTCTTCAAGGAAAACCAACGCAAGCTCAGGACGTAGCAATTAGCTCCACCCATAATGCATTTGTGAAGGGGAGAAACATCATGGATGGAATACCCTCTCTTCATGAACTCTTGAACTATACACATGTGAAGAAGAAGGTTGGTGTAGTGCTGAAGCTAGACATCGAAAAAGCATATGATAAAGTGAATTGGGAATTCCTGTTGGAATGCCATAAACTTCGAGGCTTTAGTGACACGTGGTGTGGGTGGATCAAACATATTCTGTATAATGGTATAGTTAGTATTAAGCTAAATAACTGTGTTGGACCCTATTTTCAGAGTGCAAAAGGGGTTCGCCAAGGGGACCCACACTCTCCTTTCTTGTTTAATCTGGCTACTAATTACATTGCTAAGATGATTACTAATGCACAGAAAAACAACCTCTTGGTAGGGCTAGCTCCTGACCTCATTCCTAACGGAATGGCAGTCCTACAGTATGTAGATAATACAATCGTATGCTTAGAGCATGAGGCAAAGAAAATTAACTTGAAGTTGTTGTTGTACATATTTGAGATGATGTCTGGGTTGAAGGTGAACTTTCAAAAGAGTGGAGTCCTCACAGTGGGTGGGGATGATAACATAGTGAGAGAAGACGCTGAGTTGTTTAACTGTGATGTAGGGAGTTTCCCTATTAAATGTCTTTGTATGCCTGTTAGCTATACCAACCTCAGGAATTCTAACTGGGAATTTATTCTGACTAATTATCTCAAACAGTTGGAATCCTAGATTGGGAATGCTTCTTCAATGGAGGGGGGAGGCTTACGTTGATGGATTCGGTAGTCACTCAAATATCCCTGTATCATATGTCCATGTGGATTTTGAATAAAGCATTTATTGAGAGATTGGATAAACATAGACGATTTTTTTTTACAAGGGTACAATAAGAAGAAGAGATACCACCTGGTAAAGTGGAATAGGCTTTGTAGGTCCAGAGAGAAGGGTGACCTAGGGGTCAAAGATCTTAGACGGCAGAATATCAGCCTGATGGTTATGTTCTGGTGGAAAGTTGAGACCCAACAGGGGCTGTGGCAAGATATTGTGCGGGCACGGTATCTTAAAAACAAAACTGTGGCATCTATGATGCCAAGATTCTCTGATTCCCCTGTTGGAAAGCTCTTTTGAAAGTTAAGGCACTACATATGGTTGGTAGGCGGATTAAAATTGAATCTGGGAACCTCGCCAGAGTTTGGAAAGACTCTCGACCAATTGTTTGTTGCCCTTTCAAGAACAATACCATGTCCTTTTCGACGTGTGCAATAATCAGGACTGCATAGTTGACAGGTTTGAATCTCTGAACGTTAACTCCTCCTTTAGAAGAAGGCTCACTCCTGAGCTGATGGAGCAATGGGAAAAAATGAGAAGAACGATCTCTGGGATCCCGTTGCATGGGGGGAGCGACCAGGTGTTTGTGGGGTTAAATAGCAATGGCATATATTCTACTAGGTCCATGTATAAATGGCTTCAAAACCCCATCAGCGGGTGCCATTAGAAGTGGATTTGGAAATCAAAGATTCCTCTCAAAATCAATATCTTTATGTGCCAGTTGGCTCAAGACGTTGTTCTTACTAGAAAAGTCATGAAAAAAAGCACTGGGGCTCCACGTGGCCGCTGCGGATTTCCCAGGCAGGAGGGCCTTTTGTGCTGGTTCGTAGCACCAACCGGAACCAAAAGGCATCCACACATCAGCAGCTCAGGGGATGGGGTTTTTTTAAGGGGGGGTGGGGGGTTTTGTAGGGTTAATTTAGGGGTTTCATATATTGTGTTAGCTATCTAATAGAGAGGTGTGTCCTCTCTTATCTCTATGCTTGGTCGATGCTACGTACTATACGTATAGAGAGGACTCGACACACAAGCTAGTAAGAAAATGAAGGAAACCATTAAGTACAGAAGATTGTCGTGAACATATACAGAGAGAAGTGATCGACCTCTCCTTCTCCGAGAGATTGGTCGAACAACAAGTTTTCGGATATCTATCCGAAGCTACTGGCTACATATATACAATATAAGTTCTCTTACAATCCCCTAACATTTGAACTCAACTTCCACATGGTATTCTCCGGCTTTATTGATGACATAGTCATGAAAGAATCCCGCCAATTCCTCTTCAATTGCTCGTATGCGATCTTGTGGTAGGAGTTTATTCCGCATCTGCCACATCTAATTTGAAGAAGGGGGTAACACATATATATGATTGAAACTCAACACAAATGATGGTAATAAAATAAAATTGTGAATATTATTGCTTCGCACTTCATATTGTTTTTTAGAGTAGCCCCGCTTATTCTTGGTCGTCGCGTTGTAGATGAACTCGCAAATGTAGTATCCACAATAATCATTCCTGGGTTCCTGCCACAAGCACTTTACGAGAAATAGAGGTTAGTCAAACTGATAATCAAGCATATAAATGGTATTGATGAAACTAGCTAGAATCAATGGGAGATGCGCGGAACTAGCTAGTAGTACTTACTTTCGGGTGTGTAAATCACAGCTCCCCTGGCAGTCCCGGACCTTGTGCGGTGAACTCTTTCCAAACCCTGCTAGACAAAGAAAACAATTACTTGATATGAGGAAATGAACAAAGTTCCAATGTGGTGCAATAATGATCTATTGAACTTACTTCTCGAGCATTTTAGTCATGGCCGCATACTCCTCGGTTTTTTTTCGTTTCGAATCTAAGACGGTTACTAGTCCCTTCTCAGGCTTAATCTCTAGGAGAATAAAGTGGAAGTTGCACACGCATGCATAACTCATCAATTACATTACTATAACCTCCAGTAATAAGGGAAACCGAATATGCACAAGACAGTAACACTCACTTGAAGTTGTAAGGAAAGAGTATTTTATCTTTGTTTTGATTTTGAAGCAACGATTTTAGCAAGTTGGCCTCGGTTTCTTTGGTATCATATTTAACATTCCTGTCATCTATGACATTTGTCTTAATGAACCCAATACCATAGATTTCCGCTTCTGCATTCAACGATCTTCAATCTGCATAATATAGTGAGGATAATTATATATACATGCAATGAAAGAGCTGAGCTATATATAGAGACTTAATTACAGAAGTAGTACTTACAGACAGTAGCAAGTGATGATTTTTTTATCGAGGGCCTTCTGATTGAAAAACTGGAAGAACTCCTCGAATGGAACAGACAACAGATCAATTCCAACGAGGTCGTGCTCCTCTTTAACTCCCAACATCAAAATATCCTTCCTAGACTTGTTGTGTATTTGAATTCGTCCACCTCCATTGTATCAAAATGTGCATCGTCGGGCACGTAATCTGCAGGATTGGTACCGGGCACCATTCCCAGATGATTAACGATGATATCCCTAGACACCTTGAGCGGGGGGCACGATTGGTTCTTGTTCGCCGAGCTGGGAAATATTTTCCCACTTCTTCGTTCTACTAACTTTAGATCACTGCAAGTACTTCCCGACCGCTCCCCTTACTGATATAAACTTTCAATAATGAGATCATAGTTGGTTTGCGGCGGAGACGGTGGTGGTCACTTTAGGGCATCGATAGTGCACAGAACTTTCACGTGATCTATCTTCTCCTCCGGAGGTGCATGTTTCATAGCTCTTCGCGTTTCAATGAAGTCCTTCACATAGGCTTGACAGATTTCTGTGTTTTCCTCGACGGTCCACTCGTATGGTAACTTCTTTAGAGGCCTGTCAGATGGACCGAATTTGTATTACCTCCTGCCTCTGGCTGTACTGCTAGACGCCAGAGCAGCCGGAGCAGCAGCGACTGTCTTCTTTTGTTGCTTACGAGGCAGAGAAGGAGGCGGAGTTCTATGATGCGTAGGAGCAGTCGGAGCAGCAGCGGCTCTCTTCCATCGTTGCTGACGAGGCGGAGAAGGAGGCGGGCTGCTCGGACGCGCTAGAGAAGGAGGAGGAGGAGGAGGAGGAGGAGAAGGCGGAGTGCTGCCATGCGGCGGAGCAGCCGGAGAAGGAGGCGGAGTGCCCTGATCACTCGCTAGAGGAGGAGGCGAGTGCCCTAACTCGCCAGAGGAGGAGGAGGAGGCGAAGGCATCCGGTTCGGAAGGTTGATGAGATCCTTCCACCATAGACATGGAGTCTTTAGAGAAAGACCCAGTTGATTCTCCCCTTCACCGGTAGGGTGGTCATGCTCGAGCTCCTCAAATCCCTCTGTTATTTCATCCACCATCACAACAGCATAGCCTTGTGGAAACAGAAGGCAGTGAAAAGTTGCATCGGATTGAGGAGGTGCAAGAGCCGACAGCCGCCTCGACTTTGAGGTGCTGCCATTGCATCATAGGTGGCAATCTTGAGCCTCGTGATAGCATCCACGGGGTAGCTAGGAGCCACGAGTCAGGCTGCTGAAGGATCTCAGTGGAAGTCATGCTCCTTCTCCGCTGAAATGGCGGGGTAGCTTCTGGGGTAGTTCCGG
Source organism: Triticum dicoccoides (assembly GCF_002162155.2). Classification (NCBI taxonomy): domain Eukaryota; kingdom Viridiplantae; phylum Streptophyta; class Magnoliopsida; order Poales; family Poaceae; genus Triticum; species Triticum dicoccoides. The sequence continues at coordinate 12,749 of NW_021171567.1, forward strand.
CAGGTCACTGGCTATGAACTACTTGTTCCTCTAGCACTCATACTCTTTCATTCAGCTTTTGCAGTTCGGTCTGCTCCAATTTCGTCCTCCTCTCTCGGGTTCTGTAACCGCCTGCGCCAGGAAACCCAACCTTCCACGCAGCGGAGCCTGCCGTGCCTCATGTTCGTCCTGGGTGCTCAGGATTGCCGAGGGCTTCTATCAGCTCGTCGTTCTCTTTGTCGGGAACGAACGTCCCTTGCTGCACTATAGCGATATACTTCTGAAGCTTCTTGACCGATATTTCAAGTTGCTTGTCTGTCCAAATGCACTTCCCTGTTTTAGGGTCCAAGGTTCCCCCAACCATGAAGAACCAAGTCCTTGAACGGTCTGGCCAGTTCAATGTCTCTGGTTCGACCCCTTTATCAAGCAGGTCCTTCTCAGTTTTGTCCCACAACGGTCGGGCTTTGACTTAGCCACCTGCCCCGTGCGATGGTGATGCTCCTTCTTTGCAGCATTTATCTTGTTTGTCGCTGACATCTTCTTACTCTTCTCCGATGTCTTGTGGGTCACAAATGCAGGCCAGTGATCTCTTATCTTCTCAAATCGGCCGGTGAATTCTGGAGTCTTCCCTTTGTCGACAAACGTTGATTTCAATTCATTCTTCCACCTCCTGAATAGATCTGCCATCTTCTTAAGAGCATGAGCCTTGACTAATGGCTCTATAACTGGCCTATCCGGATCCTCCTCTGTCGGTAGAGTGAAATTTGCCTTCAGCACAGTCCAAAGATCATCTTTCTGTCTATCACTAACAAAAGACACTTGAGGGTCTTCGCTCTTCGGCTGATTCCATTGGTGGATGCTGATCGGGATCATGTCCCTAACAAGAACCCCACACTGAGCAGAAAATGCTTCCTTTGTCTGGCTGGGTTCAATCGGTTGGCCATCACCCTTGATTGTTGTGATCATGAACATTTCATCCTGGCGCAACCTTTTCTTCGAGCCTCGTCTCGTTGCCGAAGTTTGGCTCGATCTGGAGGGCTAGAAAGGAAAAATAAGAGAGTTAATATGTGTACATACCAAAACAATTAATGCATCAATTATCTAGTCAGCACATGCTTAATTAATATATATACCTCGCCGGACTTTGCGACAGCTCCTTCCTCCGTTCGCTCACCGGAGCCGTCATCACGGTCTCCTTCTTCCACCGGCATTTGGTCACTGATACATCTCCAACGTATCTATAATTTATGAAGCATTCATGCTATTTTATTATCTGTTTTGAATGATTATGGGCTTTATTATACACTTTTATATTACTTTTGGGACCAACCTATTAACCAGAGGCCCAGCCCATATTGTTGTTTTATTGCTTGTTTCAGTATTTCGAAGAAAAGGAATATCAAATGGAGTCCAAACGGAATGAAACCTTCGGGAGCGTGATTTTTGGAACGAACATGATCCGGGAGACTTGGAGTACAAGCCAGGGAAGCTTCAAGGAGGCCAGGAGATAGGAGGGCACGCCCACCCCCCCTGGCCCGCCCCCTGTCTCGTGCGCCCCTCGTGGCTCCCCCGACTGACTTCTTTCGCCTATATATTCCCTTATACCCTAAAACCCTCGAATACAAAGATAGATCTGGAGTTCCGCTGCCGCAAGCCTCTGTAGCCACCAAAAACCTCTCGGGAGCCCGTTCCGGCACCCTACCGGAGGGGGATCCCTCACCGGTGGCCATCTTCATCATCCCGGCGATCTCCATGGCGAGGAGGGAATAGTTCACCCTCGGGGCTGAGGGTATGTACTAGTAGCTATGTGTTTGATCTCTCTCTCTCTCGTGTTCTCTCTATGGCACGATCTTGATGTATCGCGAGCTTTGCTATTATAGTTGGATCTTATGATGTTTCTCCCCCTCTACTCTCTTGTGATTAATTGAGTTTTCCTCTTGAAGTTATCTTATCGGATTGAGTCTTGAAGGATTTGAGAACACTTGATGTATGTCTTGCCGTGTTTATCTGTCGTGACAATGGGATATCACGTGATCCACTTGATGTATGTTTTGGTGATCAACTTGTGGGTTCCGCCCATGAACCTATCCATAGGGGTTGGCACACGTTTTCGTCTTGACTCTCCGGTAGAAACTTTGGGGCACTCTTTGAAGTACTTTGTGTTGGTTGGATAGATGAATTTGAGATTGTGTGATGCATATTGTATAATCATGCCCATGGATACTTGAGGTGACAATGGAGTATCTAGGTGACATTAGGGTTTTGGTTGATTTGTGTCTTAAGGTGTTATTCTAGTGCGAACTCTGGATTAGATCGATCCGAAAGAATAACTTTGAGGTGGGTCGTACCCTACCATAATCTCTTCATTTGTTCCCCGCTATTAGTGGCTTTGGAGTGACTCTTTGTTGCATGTTGAGGGATAGTTATATGATCCAATTATGTTATTATTGTTGAGAGAACTTGCCCTAGTGAAAGTATGAACCCTATGCCTTGTTTCCTACCATTGCAATACCGTTTACGCTCACTTTTATCATTAGTTACCTTGTTGTTTTTATAATTTCAGATTACAAATACCCATATCTACTATCCATATTGCACTTGTATCACCATCTCTTCGCAGAATGCACCTATAAAATTTACCATTGTATTGGGTGTGTTGGGGACACAAGAGACTCTTTATTATTTGGTTGCAGGGTTGCTTGAGAGAGACCATCTTCATCCTACGCCTCCCACAGATGGATAAACCTTAGGTCATCCACTTGAGGGAAATTTGCTACTGTCCTACAAACCTCTGCACTTGGAGGCCCAACAACGTCTACAAGAAGAAGGTTGTGTAGTAGACATCAAGCTCTTTTCTGGCGCCGTTGCCGGGGAGGCTAGGTAAGCGGCACTCACACCCCGTCAACTAAGCTCTTTTCTGGCGCCCGGGGAGGTGAGTGCTTGAAGGTATATCTTTAGATCTTGCAATCGAATCTTTTTGTTTCTTGTTTTATCACTAGTTTAGTTTTAAAAGAAAATTACAAAAAAATGGATTTGAGTTTGTCTCATACGCTTCATCTTTTTAATATCTTCCGTGAGTATGATGAAAAGGAAAATTGTGCTCATGTGCTAGAAGAAGAATTACATAGAATGCTTGGCATGAAATATGTGAATGATGAGCATGATTGCAATGTTGTTAGTATGAATTCCTTGAATGTACATGATGCTAATGATATGCAAAGCCACAAGCTTGGGGATGCTATGTTTGATGAAGATGATATTTTTTGTCCCCCAAGTTTTGATGAGCAAATTTATTATGGTGAAAGCATGCCTCCTATTTATGATGATTATATTGATGAAAGTGGGTTTGGAAGAGTGTCAACTTTAGGAAGTGGTGATCCCACTATTTTGGAGGATGTTGAATCTTATTGTGATGAACATGGAAGTGGATTTGGAAGAGTGTCAACTTTATTTAGTGATGATTCCACTATTTCGGAAGAGGTTCCAATTGATTATGAGAACAAAGTTGATATCTATGATGATTATTGTGATGACTTGTATGCTATTAGGAATAATGATAACCATGAAACTTGTCATCATGATTTTAGTTTTCAATTGGATTATGCCTCACATGATAATTATTTTGTTGAGTTTGCTCCCACTACTATTCATGAGAAGAATTTTGCTTATGGGGAGAATAGTAAATTTTCTATGCTTGTAGATCATGAAAAGAATGCTTTAGGTGCTGGTTATATTGTTTAATTCATTCATGATGCTACTGAAAATTATTATGACGTAGGAACATATGCTTGTAGGAATTGCAATAATGTCAAGTTTCCTCTCTATGTGCTTCAAGTTTTGAACTTATGCTTGTTTTGCCTTCCTATGCTAGTTGATTCTTGTTCCCATAAGTTGTTTGCTCACAAAATCCCTATGCATAGGAAGTGGGTTAGGCTTAAATGTGCTATACATATGCTTCATGATGCTCCCGTTATGTTTCAATTCTTATCTTTTATGTGAGCATCATTGTCATCATCATGCCTAGCTAGAAAGGCATTAAAGAAAAGCGCTTGTTGGGAGACAACCAAATATTTATCCTTACTATTTTTGTGTGTTCACATGATTATGCTACTTTAGGAATCATGTTTTATAGATATTGTTTCAATAAAGTGCCAAGTAAGACCTTTAGGATAGCTTACGGTGATAAGTTGAGTTGATCCTGCTGAAAATTAGAAAGTTTTGCACCCAGTAAATTAGTTTTTCTAATTCACAGAAACGTGCTTCTGATCTGATCCGTTTTGCTCTGGATTGGTACAGAAATTTCTCAGGTCTTCCTAATTTGGTAGGATTTTTGGAGTTCCATAAGTATACGTTTGATACAGATTACTACATATTGTTCTGTTTTTGACAGATTCTGTTTTTCTATGTGTTGTTTGCTTATTTTGATGAATCTATGAGTAGTATCGGAGGGTAAGAACCATATATAAGTTTGAATACAGTAGATATTACACCAATATGAATTTAGAATTAGTTCATTACAGTACCTAAGTGGTTGTTTTATTTTCTTATACTAATGGAGCTTACGAGTTTTCTGTTGAGTTTTGTGTTGTGGAGTTTTCATGTTTTGGGTAAAGATTAGATGTACTATGGAATAAGGAGTGGCTAGAGCCTAAGCTTGGGAATGCCCAAGTCACCCCAAGGTAATATTAAAGGACAACCAAGAGCCTAAGCTTGGGGATGCCCCGGAAGGCATCCCCTCCTTCGTCTTCGTTTATCGGTAACTTTACTTGGAGCTATATTTTTATTCACCACATGATATGTGTTTTGCTTGGAGCGTCATTTTCTTTTGTTAGTTTTGCTTTCTGTTATTTAGAATAATGTTTTGCATCTTTATTTTCAATAAAAATGTAAAATATAGCCTTTACCATGCTTATTTTGCTAGTATACATGTTGCTGTTTAAAAACAAAAGTTTACCGCTGTTGCAAAAATTCCCTAGAAAAGTCAGAGAACGGTATAATGTTGAAACTTTTTGCATATTGAACTCTGATAAATCTTCTACAGCGTAGAATTTTTATCACAATTTTTGGAGTTAGGGAAGTATGATGAATCTTGCATTCTTTACAGACTATACTGTTTTAACAGATTGCTGTTATGGTTGCATTGTTTGCATATGTTTGCTTGTTTAATGATTCTATTTGAGGATAGGACTATTAAATATGCAGAGGCATTTAGTATGCAATGTTGAATAATAATTTTAGTGATTTGGTATGGCAGAAAATAATAAGGTTTTGCATTGGTTTATACTAACCTATCTCATGAGTTCTTGTTGAGTTTGTTGTGGATGAAGCTTTTGATATAAAGAAGAGAAACCATGATATGAGAGGAATTAAGGAGACATAAAAGCTCAATCTTGGGGATGCCCAAGGCACCCCAAGATAACATTTCAAGAAGTCTCAAGCATCTAAGCTTGGGGATGCCCCGGTAGGCATCCCACCTTTCTTCTTCAACAACTATCGGTTAGTATCGGTTGAGCCTAAGTTTTTGCTTCTTCACATGAGTTGTGCTATCCTTGAAATGTCATTTTATTTTGTTTTGCTTGCTGTTTGAATACAATACCAAGATCTGAAATTCTTTAATGAGAGAGAGTCTTCACATAGTTACATAATTATTTAGCTACTCATTGATCTTCACTTATGTCTTTTTGGAGTAGTTTGTCATTTACTCGTGTGCTTCACTTATATCCTATGAGTAAATGGTTGATTGAGTTGAATGTCATAAATCTGAAATTATATATGTTTCATGTGCTTATCCCATGGGGAGTAATGACTTCACATCTAAGGCTTTTATTCCTGCAATTATCATATTGATTGCAGAAAATATTTATATTCAATTTGACAAAATATTCATATTGATTGCAGAACGAGTTAGATCGATGGTGGAACATAAACTTTTATTCCTGCAATTATCATATTGATTGCAGAAAACATTTATATTCAATTTGACAAAATATTTTTGCACCGAAATTCCTTCATCTATAACGGGTTTATTTTGCGAGAACTTCAACTATAATGGTTGCCTCCGGATGCACATGGACTGATAGATAGATGAGACATATATATATATATATATATATATATATATATATATATATATATATATATATATATATATATATATA
>NW_021171568.1:0-1176 GCF_002162155.2 Triticum dicoccoides
CAAATACCCAGGTGCTACTGCGAGCATTAGTAAGGTACACATCAATAACATGTATATCACATATACCTTTGTTCACTTTGCCATCCTTCTTATCCGCCAAATACTTGGGGCAGTTCCGCTTCCAGTGTCCAGTCTGCTTGCAGTAGAAGCACTCAGTTTCAGGCTTAGGTCCAGACTTGGGTTTCTTCACTTGAGCAGCAACTTGTTTGCCGTTCCTTTTGAAGTTCCCCTTCTTCTTCCCTTTGCCCCTTTTCTTGAAACCAGTGGTCTTGTTGACCATCAACACTTGATGCTCCTTTTTGATTTCTACCTCCGCGGCTTTCAGCATCGTGAAGAGCTCGGGAATAGTCTTGTTCATCCCTTGCATATTATAGTTCATCACAAAGCTCTTGTAGCTTGGTGGCAGTGATTGGAGAATTCTGTCAATGACGCTATCATCCAGAAGATTAACTCCCAGTTGAATCAAGTGATTATTATACCCAGACATTTTGAGTATATGCTCACTGACAGAACTATTCTCCTCCATCTTGCAGCTGTAGAACTTATTGGAGACTTCATATCTCTCAATCCGGGCATTTGCTTGAAATATTAACTTCAACTCCTGGAACATCTCATATGCCCCATGATGTTCAAAACGTCGTTGAAGACCCGGTTCTAAGCCGTAAAGCATGGCACACTGAACTATAGAGTAGTCATCAGCTTTGCTCTGCCAGACGTTCTTAACGTCGTCAGTTGCATCAGCAGCAGGCCTGGCACCCAGCGGTGCTTCCAGGACGTAACTCTTCTGTGCAGCAATGAGGATAATCCTCAGGTTACAGACCCAGTCCGTGTAATTGCTACCATCATCTTTCAACTTTGCTTTCTCAAGGAACGCATTAAAATTCAACGGAACAATAGCACGAGCCATCTATCTACATACAAACATAGACAAGCAAAATACTATCAGGTACTAAGTTCATGATAAATTTAAGTTCAATTAATCATATTACTAAAGAACTCCCACTTAGACAGACATCTCTCTAGTCATCTAAGTGATTACGTGATCCAAATCAACTAAACCATGTCCGATCATCACGTGAGATGGAGTAGTTTCAATGGTGAACATCTCTATGTTGATCATATCTACTATATGATTCACGCTCGACCTTTCGGTCCCCGTGTTCTGAGGCCATATCT
>NW_021171569.1:0-1264 GCF_002162155.2 Triticum dicoccoides
CCCTAAAGGGCATGGAACCGTACTGGAGGGATGGCTCAGCGGACCCTGTAAAATCCATAGTACAGAGGGCTCCACTCCAACACATAGCCTTCAAGCATGTTGGATACTGCGGCAGGTAGCAAAAAGTGGCGAGGAGCTTCTAGCCCCGGAAAACCAGCCTAGCAATACCAGTACGGTATTAACAGTCTTTTAGACTTTCGCATCAAACAATATGCGGAAACGAACAATCCGCAGCCTCGTCGAAGTCTATCAAGTAGCAACAACAGATCCATGGAACGACACGGCTATCACCTTCAACGCCAGCAACGAACCAAAATTCCGAACAGCCCGAGCACCAGCCGCATTGGTCCTCAGTCCAATAGTGGACGGCTTTTGTCTTACCAAGGTACTCATGAATGGCGGCAGCAGATTAAACCTCATGTAGGAGGAAACCCTTCGAAAAATGGAAATAGACTAGAGCCGCATTGAGCGAAGCAGCACAACCTTCAGAGGAATAATCCCTAGTCGGGAAGCACGCTGCATAGGAAAAATCACACTGGATGTGGTGTTCGGCGCGCCGGACAATTACAGGTCCGAGGAGGTCACGTTCCATGTGGCCCCGTTCAGCAGTGGATATCACGCTCTATTAGGGCGAGAGGCATTCACAATTTTTCAAGCTATACCCCATTACGGGTACATGAAGCTTAAAATGCCCGCGCCCAATGGAATCATCACTCTTGTCAGTGATCCGGACATAGCACTCCGCGCTGAAAACAAGACAGCCGCACTAGCCCTAGAGGCACTATCCGAAGCCCTAGCAGCAGAGGAACTCACTACGCTGCGCTCCACGGTGAACAGGGATGATGTGATACTCGATAAGAGATCTAAGTCCACCTCTTTTAAATCAGCGGACGAAATAGTCAAGATCCAGGTCCATCCAACAAACCCCACAAAGACAACCTCCATTAGGGCACAATTAAACCCCGATGTAGACGCCGCACTACGAGAATTCCTTCGGGAAAACTGGGACATTTTTTCCTGGCACCCTTCAGATATGACAGGAATCCCATGCAGGCTGTCAGAACACAACCTAAACATCCTCAAAGAGTGGCCCTCCGAGTGGTTTTATATTGAGGATGTCTCCCTTCCCGACGCAATCAGAATGGGTCTTCCTGATTTTACAAACGCTCTGCTGAGAAAAAGCTTTAACTGGCGTCCCCGGAGACCCAGAGAGGAAGATAGTAGGGAGGTCCTTCAATTGATGAGCAAGATAAGAATACTCGCT
>NW_021171570.1:0-1264 GCF_002162155.2 Triticum dicoccoides
CCCTAAAGGGCATGGAACCGTACTGGAGGGATGGCTCAGCGGACCCTGTAAAATCCATAGTACAGAGGGCTCCACTCCAACACATAGCCTTCAAGCATGTTGGATACTGCGGCAGGTAGCAAAAAGTGGCGAGGAGCTTCTAGCCCCGGAAAACCAGCCTAGCAATACCAGTACGGTATTAACAGTCTTTTAGACTTTCGCATCAAACAATATGCGGAAACGAACAATCCGCAGCCTCGTCGAAGTCTATCAAGTAGCAACAACAGATCCATGGAACGACACGGCTATCACCTTCAACGCCAGCAACGAACCAAAATTCCGAACAGCCCGAGCACCAGCCGCATTGGTCCTCAGTCCAATAGTGGACGGCTTTTGTCTTACCAAGGTACTCATGAATGGCGGCAGCAGATTAAACCTCATGTAGGAGGAAACCCTTCGAAAAATGGAAATAGACTAGAGCCGCATTGAGCGAAGCAGCACAACCTTCAGAGGAATAATCCCTAGTCGGGAAGCACGCTGCACAGGAAAAATCACACTCGATGTGGTGTTCGGCGCGCCGGACAATTACAGGTCCGAGGAGGTCACGTTCCATGTGGCCCCGTTCAGCAGTGGATATCACGCTCTATTAGGGCGAGAGGCATTCACAATTTTTCAAGCTATACCCCATTACGGGTACATGAAGCTTAAAATGCCCGCGCCCAATGGAATCATCACTCTTGTCAGTGATCCGGACATAGCACTCCGCGCTGAAAACAAGACAGCCGCACTAGCCCTAGAGGCACTATCCGAAGCCCTAGCAGCAGAGGAACTCACTACGCTGCGCTCCACGGTGAACAGGGATGATGTGATACTCGATAAGAGATCTAAGTCCACCTCTTTTAAATCAGCGGACGAAATAGTCAAGATCCAGGTCCATCCAACAAACCCCACAAAGACAACCTCCATTAGGGCACAATTAAACCCCGATGTAGACGCCGCACTACGAGAATTCCTTCGGGAAAACTGGGACATTTTTTCCTGGCACCCTTCAGATATGACAGGAATCCCATGCAGGCTGTCAGAACACAACCTAAACATCCTCAAAGAGTGGCCCTCCGAGTGGTTTTATATTGAGGATGTCTCCCTTCCCGACGCAATCAGAATGGGTCTTCCTGATTTTACAAACGCTCTGCTGAGAAAAAGCTTTAACTGGCGTCCCCGGAGACCCAGAGAGGAAGATAGTAGGGAGGTCCTTCAATTGATGAGCAAGATAAGAATACTCGCT
>NW_021171571.1:0-1631 GCF_002162155.2 Triticum dicoccoides
AAACGTGAATGCAGCTGTCTCTAATGCATAACCAAAACGATAGTGGTAAAGAGATATCATAGATCGCACCATATCAAATAAAGTGCGGTTACGACGTTCGGACACACCATAACGATGTGGTGTTCCAGGTGGCGTGAGCTGTGAAACTATTCCACATTGTTTTAATTGAAGACCAAACTTGTAACTCAAATATTTGTCTCCGTGATCAGATCGCAGAAACTTTATTTTCTTGTTACGATGATTTTTCCACTTCACTCTGAAATTCTTTGAACCTTTCAACTATTTCAGACTTATGTTTCATCAAGTAGATATACCCATATCTGCTCAAATCATCTTGTGAAGGTCAGAAAACAACGATGCTTGCCACGAGCATCAGCACTCATTGGATCGCATACATCGGTATGTATTATTTTCAACAAGTCAGTAACTCGTTCCATTGTTCCGAAGAACGGAGTTTTAGTCATCTTGCCCAAAACGCACGGTTCGCAAGCATCAAATGATTCATAACCAAGTGATTCCGAAAATCCATCTTTATGGAGTTTCTTCATGCGCTTTACACCGATATGACCCAAACGGCAGTGCCACAAATAAGTTGCACTATCATTAACTTTGCATCTTTTGGCATCAATATTATGAATATGTGTATCACTACGATCGAGATCCAATGAACCATTTTCATTGGGTGTGTAACCATATAAGGTTTTATTCATGTAAATAGAACAACAGTTTATTCTCTTACTTAAATGAATAACCGTATTGCAATAAACATGATCAAATCATATTCATGCTCAACGCAAACACCAAATAACATTTATTTAGGTTCAACACTAATCCCGAAAGAATAGGGAGTGTGCGATGATGATCATATCAATCTTGAAACTACTTTCAACATACATCATCACTTCACCCTTAACTAGTTTCTGTTTATTCTGCAACTCCCGTTTCGAGTTACTACTCTTAGCAACTGAACCAGTACCAAATACCGAGGGGTTGCTATAAACACTAGTAAAGCACACATCAAACACCTGTATATCAAATATACCCTTTTTCACTTTGCCATCCTTCTTATCCACCAAATATTTAGGGTAGTTCCGCTTCCAGTGACCATTTCCTTTGCAGTGTAAGCACTCAGTTTCAGGCTTTGGTTCAGCTTTGGGCTTCTTCATGGGAGTGACAACTTGCTTGTCTTTCCACTTGAAGTTCCCTTCCTTTCCCTTTGCCCTTTTCTTGAAACTAGTGATCTTGTCAACCATCAACACTTGATGCTCTTTCTTGATTTCTACCTTCGTTAATTTCAACATCACGAAGAGCTCGGGAATCATTTTCGTCATCCCTTGCATACTATAGTTCATCACGAAGTTCTACTAACTTGGTGATGGTGACTAGAGAATTCTGTCAATCACTATCTTATCTGGAAGATTAACTCCCACTTGATTCAAGCGATTGAAGTACCCAGACAATCTGAGCACATGCTCACTAGTTGAGCGATTCTCCTCCATCTTTTAGCTATAGAACTTGTTGGAGACTTCATATCTCTCAACTCGGGTATTTGCTTGAAATATTAACTTCAATTCCTGGAACATCTCATATGGTCCATGACGTTCAAAACGTCTTTGAAGTCCCGATTCTAA
>NW_021171572.1:0-769 GCF_002162155.2 Triticum dicoccoides
ATGACGATTTTTAATGATTTTTGACGAATTTTATGGATTTTTACCACTTTTTAATGTGGTAATTGAGTATTTTTAATGATTTTTGAGGGTATTTTATGGAGGTAGTGACGTCATTTATGGACTTTTTAAGGAATTTTATGGATTTTTAGCGCTTTTTTGTGGATTAATTGAAGAAATTTATGAATTTTCACCGATTTTAATGTAGTTAATGACGATTTATAATGATTTTTCACGAATTTTATGGATTTTTACCACTTTCTAATGTAGTTAATGACGATTTTTAATGATTTTTCACGATTTTTATGGATTTTTACCACTTTCTAATGTAGTTTATGACGATTTTTAATGATTTTTGACGAATTTTATGGATTTTTACCACTTTCTAATGTAGTTAATGACGATTTTTAATGATTTTTCACGAATTTTATGGATTTTTACCACTTTTTAATGTGGTAATTGAGTATTTTTAATGATTTTTGAGGGTATTTTATGGAGGTAGTGACGTCATTTATGGACTTTTTAAGGAATTTTATGGATTTTTAGCGCTTTTTTGTGGATTAATTGAAGAAATTTATGAATTTTCACCGATTTTAATGTAGTTAATGACGATTTATAATGATTTTTCACGAATTTTATGGATTTTTACCACTTTCTAATGTAGTTAATGACGATTTTTAATGATTTTTCACGATTTTTATGGATTTTTACCACTTTCTAATGTAGTTTATGACGATTTTTAATGATTTTTTACGAATTTTATGGATTTTTA
>NW_021171573.1:0-3541 GCF_002162155.2 Triticum dicoccoides
ATGGTATCATCATTTCACCCGCATAGCATGTGCGAAAGAGTAGAGAGGGTCACTTCTAGTTTGGACGCACTTCTTGTACAAACTGGACAAACTCTTTCGGAGTATCAGGGTTTCGGACGAGAACTCATCTGTTACACGGGCACTTCAATGTTTTTTAAACTTATTTGAACACCGTACTTCTTTTGTGTTCAGTATGCAGCATTCAAAGCAACGTCATCAATTTCCAACATGTTCTGACATCATTTGTTGTTTTTCGGTCATTTACCTAATTGTTTAGCGAGCTAAATGACCGTGAAATTGAAAATCACTACAAAATGACTTCTGAAAATGTTGAAACTTGGCATGGTATCATCATTTCACCCGCATAGCATGTGCGAAAGAGTAGAGAGGGTCACTTCTAGGTTGGACGCACTTCGTGTACAAACTGGACAAACTCTTTCGGAGTATCAGGGTTTCGAACGAGAACTCATCTGTTACACGGGCACTTCAATGTTTTTTAAACTTATTTGAACTCCGGACTTCTTTTGTGTTCAGTATGCAGCATTCAAAGCGACGTCATCAATTTCCATCATGTTCTGACATCATTTGTTGTTTTTCGGTCATTTACCTAATTGTTTAGAGAGCTAAATGACCGTGAAATTGAAAATCACTACAAAATGACTTCTGAAAATGTTGAAACTTGGCATGGTATCATCATTTCACCCGCATAGCATGTGCGAAAGAGTAGAGAGGGTCACTTCTAGTTTGGACGCACTTCGTGTACAAACTGGACAAACTCTTTCGGAGTATCATGGTTTTGGACGAGAACTCATCTGTTACACGGGCACTTCAATGTTTTTTAAACTTATTTGAACTCCGGACTTCTTTTGTGTTCAGTATGCAGCATTCAAAGCAACGTCATCAATTTCCAACATGTTCTAACATCATTTGTTGTTTTTCGGTCATTTACCTAATTGTTTAGAGAGCTAAATGACCGTGAAATTGAAAATCACTACAAAATGACTTCTGAAAATGTTGAAACTTGGCATGGTATCATCATTTCACCCGCATAGCATGTGCGAAAGAGTAGAGAGGGTCACTTCTAGTTTGGACGCACTTCGTGTACAAACTGGACAAACTCTTTCGGAGTATCAGGGTTTCGGACGAGAACTCATCTGTTACACGGGCACTTCAATGTTTTTAAACTTATTTGGACTCTGGACTTCTTTTGTGTTCAGTATGCAGCATTCAAAGCGACGTCATCAATTTCCAATATGTTCTGACATCATTTGTTGTTTTCGGTCATTTACCTAATTGTTTAGAGAGCTAAATGACCGTGAAATTGAAAATCACTACAAAATGACTTCTGAAAATGTTGAAACTTGGCATGGTATCATCATTTCACCCGCATAGCATATGCGAAAGAGTAGAGAGGGTCACTTCTAGTTTGGACGCACTTCGTGTACAAACTGGACAAACTCTTTCGGAGTATCAGGGTTTCGGACGCGAACTTATCTATTACACGGGCACTTCAATGTTTTTTAAACTTATTTGAACTCCAGACTTCTTTTGTGTTCAGTATGCAGCATTCAAAGCAACGTCATCAATTTGCAACATGTTCTGACATCATTTGTTGTTTTTCGGTCATTTACCTAATTGTTTAGAGAGCTAAATGACCGTGAAATTCAAAATCACTACAAAATGACTTCTGAGAATGTTGAAACTTGGCATGGTATCATCATTTCACCCGCATAGCATGTGCGAAAGAGTAGAGAGGGTCACTTCTAGTTTGGACGCACTTCGTGTACAAACTGGACAAACTCTTTCGGAGTATCAGGGTTTCGGACGAGAACTCATCTGTTACACGGGCACTTCAATGTTTTTTAAACTTATTTGAACTACGGACTTCTTTTGTGTTTAGTATGCAGCATTCAAAGCGACGTCATCAATTTCCAACATGTTCTGACATCATTTGTTGTTTTTCGGTCATTTACCTAATTGTTTAGAGAGCTAAATGACCGTGAAATTGAAAATCACTACAAAATGACTTCTGAAAATGTTGAAACTTGGCATGGTATCATCATTTCACCCGCATAGCATGTGCGAAAGAGTAGAGAGGGTCACTTCTAGTTTGGACGCACTTCTTGTACAAACTGGACAAACTCTTTCGGAGTATCAGGGTTTCGGACGAGAACTCATCTGTTACACGGGCACTTCAATGTTTTTTAAACTTATTTGAACACCGTACTTCTTTTGTGTTCAGTATGCAGCATTCAAAGCAACGTCATCAATTTCCAACATGTTCTGACATCATTTGTTGTTTTTCGGTCATTTACCTAATTGTTTAGCGAGCTAAATGACCGTGAAATTGAAAATCACTACAAAATGACTTCTGAAAATGTTGAAACTTGGCATGGTATCATCATTTCACCCGCATAGCATGTGCGAAAGAGTAGAGAGGGTCACTTCTAGGTTGGACGCACTTCGTGTACAAACTGGACAAACTCTTTCGGAGTATCAGGGTTTCGAACGAGAACTCATCTGTTACACGGGCACTTCAATGTTTTTTAAACTTATTTGAACTCCGGACTTCTTTTGTGTTCAGTATGCAGCATTCAAAGCGACGTCATCAATTTCCATCATGTTCTGACATCATTTGTTGTTTTTCGGTCATTTACCTAATTGTTTAGAGAGCTAAATGACCGTGAAATTGAAAATCACTACAAAATGACTTCTGAAAATGTTGAAACTTGGCATGGTATCATCATTTCACCCGCATAGCATGTGCGAAAGAGTAGAGAGGGTCACTTCTAGTTTGGACGCACTTCGTGTACAAACTGGACAAACTCTTTCGGAGTATCATGGTTTTGGACGAGAACTCATCTGTTACACGGGCACTTCAATGTTTTTTAAACTTATTTGAACTCCGGACTTCTTTTGTGTTCAGTATGCAGCATTCAAAGCAACGTCATCAATTTCCAACATGTTCTAACATCATTTGTTGTTTTTCGGTCATTTACCTAATTGTTTAGAGAGCTAAATGACCGTGAAATTGAAAATCACTACAAAATGACTTCTGAAAATGTTGAAACTTGGCATGGTATCATCATTTCACCCGCATAGCATGTGCGAAAGAGTAGAGAGGGTCACTTCTAGTTTGGACGCACTTCGTGTACAAACTGGACAAACTCTTTCGGAGTATCAGGGTTTCGGACGAGAACTCATCTGTTACACGGGCACTTCAATGTTTTTAAACTTATTTGGACTCTGGACTTCTTTTGTGTTCAGTATGCAGCATTCAAAGCGACGTCATCAATTTCCAATATGTTCTGACATCATTTGTTGTTTTCGGTCATTTACCTAATTGTTTAGAGAGCTAAATGACCGTGAAATTGAAAATCACTACAAAATGACTTCTGAAAATGTTGAAACTTGGCATGGTATCATCATTTCACCCGCATAGCATGTGCGAAAGAGTAGAGAGGGTCACTTCTAGTTTGGACGCACTTCGTGTACAAACTGGACAAACTCTTTCGGAGTATCAGGGTTTCGGACGCGAACT
>NW_021171573.1:3551-4083 GCF_002162155.2 Triticum dicoccoides
CAACATGTTCTGACATCATTTGTTGTTTTTCGGTCATTTACCTAATTGTTTAGAGAGCTAAATGACCGTGAAATTCAAAATCACTACAAAATGACTTCTGAGAATGTTGAAACTTGGCATGGTATCATCATTTCACCCGCATAGCATGTGCGAAAGAGTAGAGAGGGTCACTTCTAGTTTGGACGCACTTCGTGTTCAAACTGGACAAACTCTTTCGGAGTATCAGGGTTTCGGACGAGAACTCATCTGTTACACGGGCACTTCAATGTTTTTTAAACTTATTTGAACTTCGGACTTCTTTTGTGTTCAGTATGCAGCATTCAAAGCGACATCATCAATTTCCAACATGTTCTGACATCATTTGTTGTTTTTCGGTCATTTACCTAATTGTTTAGAGAGCTAAATGACCGTGAAATTGAAAATCACTACAAAATGACTTCTGAAAATGTTGAAACTTGGCATGGTATCATCATTTCACCCGCATAGCATGTGCGAAAGAGTAGAGAGGGTCACTTCTAGTTTGGACGCACTT
>NW_021171573.1:4093-5115 GCF_002162155.2 Triticum dicoccoides
TGTACAAACTGGACAAACTCTTTCGGAGTATCAGGGTTTCGGACGAGAACTCATCTGTTACACGGGCACTTCAATGTTTTTAAACTTATTTGGACTCTGGACTTCTTTTGTGTTCAGTATGCAGCATTCAAAGCGACGTCATCAATTTCCAATATGTTCTGACATCATTTGTTGTTTTCGGTCATTTACCTAATTGTTTAGAGAGCTAAATGACCGTGAAATTGAAAATCACTACAAAATGACTTCTGAAAATGTTGAAACTTGGCATGGTATCATCATTTCACCCGCATAGCATCTGCGAAAGAGTAGAGAGGGTCACTTCTAGTTTGGACGCACTTCGTGTACAAACTGGACAAACTCTTTCGGAGTATCAGGGTTTCGGACGCGAACTCATCTATTACACGGGCACTTCAATGTTTTTTAAACTTATTTGAACTCCGGACTTCTTTTGTGTTCAGTATGCAGCATTCAAAGCGACGTCATCAATTTTCAACATGTTCTGACATCATTTGTTGTTTTTCGGTCATTTACCTAATTGTTTAGAGAGCTAAATGACCGTGAAATTCAAAATCACTACAAAATGACTTCTGAGAATGTTGAAACTTGGCATGGTATCATCATTTCACCCGCATAGCATGTGCGAAAGAGTAGAGAGGGTCACTTCTAGTTTGGACGCACTTCGTGTTCAAACTGGACAAACTCTTTCGGAGTATCAGGGTTTCGGACGAGAACTCATCTGTTACACGGGCACTTCAATGTTTTTTAAACTTATTTGAACTTCGGACTTCTTTTGTGTTCAGTATGCAGCATTCAAAGCGACATCATCAATTTCCAACATGTTCTGACATCATTTGTTGTTTTTCGGTCATTTACCTAATTGTTTAGAGAGCTAAATGACCGTGAAATTGAAAATCACTACAAAATGACTTCTGAAAATGTTGAAACTTGGCATGGTATCATCATTTCACCCGCATAGCATGTGCGAAAGAGTAGAGAGGGTCACTTCTAGTTTGGACGCACTT
>NW_021171573.1:5125-5810 GCF_002162155.2 Triticum dicoccoides
TGTACAAACTGGACAAACTCTTTCGGAGTATCAGGGTTTCGGACGAGAACTCATCTGTTACACGGGCACTTCAATGTTTTTAAACTTATTTGGACTCTGGACTTCTTTTGTGTTCAGTATGCAGCATTCAAAGCGACGTCATCAATTTCCAATATGTTCTGACATCATTTGTTGTTTTCGGTCATTTACCTAATTGTTTAGAGAGCTAAATGACCGTGAAATTGAAAATCACTACAAAATGACTTCTGAAAATGTTGAAACTTGGCATGGTATCATCATTTCACCCGCATAGCATCTGCGAAAGAGTAGAGAGGGTCACTTCTAGTTTGGACGCACTTCGTGTACAAACTGGACAAACTCTTTCGGAGTATCAGGGTTTCGGACGCGAACTCATCTATTACACGGGCACTTCAATGTTTTTTAAACTTATTTGAACTCCGGACTTCTTTTGTGTTCAGTATGCAGCATTCAAAGCGACGTCATCAATTTTCAACATGTTCTGACATCATTTGTTGTTTTTCGGTCATTTACCTAATTGTTTAGAGAGCTAAATGACCGTGAAATTCAAAATCACTACAAAATGACTTCTGAGAATGTTGAAACTTGGCATGGTATCATCATTTCACCCGCATAGCATGTGCGAAAGAGTAGAGAGGGTCACTTCTAGTTTGGACGCACTTCGTGT
>NW_021171574.1:0-1195 GCF_002162155.2 Triticum dicoccoides
GTGAAGATAAAGATGAAAAACAACTGCCAAGCAGGATATACAACAACTCTCTCTTCAACTTTCCTCTTGAAAAGTTGGAGACAATTTTTTGATAAATTCTTTCAAAGAATGCTACTAACTCAATCTAGTTTCCAACAAAAAAAGAATCGCAGATTCCAATCTGAATTCAGGTACGAGATTGATTCTAGATAGATCCAATTTTTTTTTCTTCTCTCTTTTTTTTCTCACGCTTTTTTTTTCTTTTTCTTCTCCCTCTTTTTCTTTTTTTTTTCCTTTTTTCTCTCTTTTTTTTTCTTTATCTTCTTTTTCTCCCTCTTTCCAAGACAAACTAGATAAGATGCAGATTCGATCTGGCAAAGATGTGAGTGACCTCAACTATGATTATGACAATAAATAGTGCGTAGCACGTGGTGGAAATTGGTGGATGGGATGGTGGACAGCGGATGGAATAATGATGCAGCGGCTGCGTGACTAATGTGAACAGAACTCGAAACTCTAAAGGAACTAGACACTAAGACCAGCAACTCGACACGGCGATGCAACCGATAATTCAATAATGCAAACAATGAAAAGAAAATTGCAAAGGCTCAGTCTGGCTAGGACAAAGGATGAATAGATCTAACTTTTGTTTTGTGGCTTTTTCTTGGACAATAGGTAAGAAAATAAATCTAATCTAGGAAAAACTGGAAATTCTCACCGAGCAACCTGGCTCTGATACCACTTGATAGAGGCGAGGGTGTCCCGATCTTTCGATGAGATGATAACTATCGATTTGGTGGAGACGACTTTGACGATCCGACTACAAACGTGCACGACATTGCGCCTTAGCAATCGCTAAACCAATCTCCTGAGGTTATTGACCACGCCGGAGCACGATCAACCTGACCACGAAGGTCTATTCCTGCAAGCAATCGAAGAACGAGCAAGAATATGATAAAAGCAATCTGAATATTGCAAATATATATGAGGTATTGATAATGGTGGGGATCCGGAAGCGGTCTTGGTCTGGTCGTTGGACACAAACGAAGTACACGAAGTTGCAATGGCTAACTTTTAACTAAACAAATCCCCAAGGAAAAGCTACTAGATGGATCTACTTATATAGGATCAAGGGGTGGCGGCCAAGGAGGTGGGAGGACGTCCCAAGGCAGCCTAAAACTAAATCTAGGTCGTACAAGGCCAATGGGCCCAAGTG
>NW_021171575.1:0-1012 GCF_002162155.2 Triticum dicoccoides
CGGATAGGATCCGAGAAGCAACGCCTGAGTTGAGAAACGTGGAAGACATCGTGAACTCTGGAGAGGTGCGGAGGTAGTTCCAACTGGTAGGCAACTTCTCCTCGTTTGGCAAGAATGCGAAAAGGTCCAATGTAACGAGGAGCCAATTTGCCTTTGATACCGAAACGATGGGTTCCCTTTAGAGGGGTGACCCGAAGATAAGCCTTCTCGTCAACCTCGAAAGCCACAGCCTTATGTTTTCGGTCATATTGACTCTTTTGACGGGATTGGGCTGTTTTCAACTTTTCACGAACGATGCGAACTTGTTCTTCTGCTTCCTGAATCATATCCGGGCCAAAGAATTGTCTTTCCCCGGTCTCTGACCAGTTAAGGGGTGTTCGACACCGTCGTCCATAGAGAACTTCAAAGGGGGCTTTACCCAAGCTAGATTGATAGCTGTTGTTGTAAGCGAATTCGGCAAATGGAAGGCACTTCTCCCAGTCCATTCCGAATGAGATAACAGAGGCTCGAAGCATGTCTTCTAGAATTTGGTTGACGCGTTCCACTTGACCACTCGACTGAGGGTGGAAAGCGGTGCTAAAGGAGAGACGGGTTCCCATAGCATTTTGGAAACTTTCCCAAAATCGAGAGGTGAAAAGACTTCCTCGATCCGAGTTAATTTCCAAAGGGACACCATGAAGGGACACTATTCAGGAGATGTATAAGTCTGCCAGCTGACTAGCGGTTATACTCTCTCGAACAGGTAGGAAATGGGCTACTTTGGAAAGACGATCGACCACGACGAAAATAGCATTATTCCCTCTCTTGGTCCTGGGAAAACCGGTAATGAAATCCATACCAATTTTATCCCATTTCCATTCAGGAATAGCTAAGGGTTGAAGGGTGCCAGCAGGCCGTTGGTGCTCTGCTTTTACACGACGACAGACGTCGCAGTTAGCAATATACTGAGCAATTTCTCTCTTCATCCTAGTCCACCAGAACCTCTGGCGTAGGTCCTGATACATCTTAGTAC
>NW_021171576.1:0-1270 GCF_002162155.2 Triticum dicoccoides
TACTCCGGGATCCTATCGTCGTCGGAAGACGACATTTCCTAGGTTCATAATTCAAAGATAAAACTTCTAAAATTAAATATATGTACTACAAAACTGAATTAGATTATTATTATTCATCATGGGCTGACTATCAGTCTATCGAGTCTTTTCTTGAAAACTCTCAGCTCACGTGGTGTATATGGTGGACAATACTCACTTATTTTTCGACAGTCGGTGATGGTCGCTACTCCTTCTTCCCCTAGTGCATATAACAAAGGTCTAGCACAAGGAGAAGAAGGAAAAGCGACCCCCACGACAACAGTCAGGATTCTTCCTCCTCTCTCAGATATGGTGGACAATCCTCACTGATTTTTCGACCATCGGTGATGATCTCTACTCCCACCTTCCCCTAGTGCATAACAAAGGTATAGCACAAGGAGAAGGAGTAAGAAGAGACCTCCACGACAATAGTCGGCATTCTTATTCTCTCATATATGGTGGAGACTGTCATGTATGGAGCCCCGATAGACTTAAAGTCAACCCAAAATGTCGTTGAATTCTCTTTCCGGCAATTCCAGGGCACTCGATATTTCCTTCATATTCTATCACAAGCCATGCTGAAATTCACGGGAAAATCCGGCATGACCTTTGCTAAAAATGACATATATCGAGCGCCTGAAATTTGCCGGAATGGAAATTAATCAACACTCCGGCAAAACATAGGCCACTGTGAGGGCAAGCACTAGTAGTCCACAAGAGTGCTCATCAAGCTACTACTCTAGTACATCAACCAAAACATCTACATCATCATCGACATGGGGATTTTGCTGATCTCACATCTAGGTTGTAGGGGGTCGGTGACGGGGACGACGGTGGGGATGATGCAGGGGCTCCTTGGTTTCTGGAAAAACAAAATATAATCAAAAACAAAATCTGAATTTCATACCTATAACCCTTATAATATTGTGTTCTATTCTACATTTACTAATTTTCTATTCTATTCAAAAGGAGAAAATTTACTAAAAATTACCTATTCTATTCAAAAGAACTACATTTACTGATTTTTTTCTATTAAAAAAACCTACATTTACTAAAAAAAACTAATATAGCATTCTAATAAATTTCTATACCTAAAAATTTCTATTACAAAAAAACCTACATTACTAAAAAAAACTCCTATAGCATTCTAATAAATTTCTATACCTAAAAATTTCTATTACAAAAAAACCTACATTACTAAAAAAACTCCTATAGCATTCTAATAAATTTCTATACCTAAAAATTTCTATTA
>NW_021171577.1:0-1629 GCF_002162155.2 Triticum dicoccoides
CCCTAGAGGCAATAATAAAGTTGTTATTTATATTTCCTTATATCATTATAAATGTTTATTATTCATGCTAGAATTGTATTAACCGGAAACTTAGTACATGTGTGAATACATAGACAAACTAAGTGTCACTAGTATGCCTCTACTTGACTAGCTCGTTGAATCAAAGATGGTTAAGTTTCCTAGCCATAGACATGAGTTGTCATTTGATTAACGGGATCACATCATTAGAGAATGATGTGATTGACTTGACCCATTCCGTTAGCTTAGCATTTGATCGTTTAGTATGTTGCTAGGAAACTTAACCATCTTTGATTCAACGAGCTAGTCAAGTAGAGGCATACTAGTGACACTCTGTTTTTCTATATATTCATACATGTACTAAGTTTCCGGTTAATACAATTCTAGCATGAATAATAAACATTTATTATGATATAAGGAAATATAAATAACAACTTTATTATTGCCTCTAGGGCATATTTCCTTCAAAAGGAAGATGGTGTGATTGAGCCGGGACAAATTATTGTTACCAAAAACAAAAGGGAGGCATGGGCTTCCGGGATATGCGTTCTTCTAATCGTGTGTTGTTGGCAAAACAGGCTTGGCGACTCATTGATAATCCAGGAAGTTTATGTGCGAGGTTGCTCAAGGCAAAATATTTTCCAAATGGGAACTTGTTGGACATAGTCTTCTTTGGTAATGCATCTGCATTTTGTAAGGGTATTGAGTATGGATTAGAGCTTGTTAAGAAGGGGGTTATATGGAAGAATTCTGTCCGAGCTTCGAGGGATCCATGGATCCCTAGGGGCCCATCTCTTCGCCCAATCACACCGAAAAGGAACTGTAGGTATAATCGTGTGTCTAATTTCATGGATGAGAATGGTGCTTGGATCAGGGATTGACTAGACGAGTTTTTCGGCAACCAAATGTGATATAAATACTGAAGATCATAACCTTACCACGGCGCGGAGACGATTTTCTGGCTTGGCAATCGGAGCGGTAGGGGTTGTTCACGGTTCAAAGTGCATACCATTTGGCCACACTACAACATGATGAGGAGTTTACCGGTGCGCATTCGGATGGTGAGCGGCCGTTATGGAACTTGATATGGCAAGCTAGTGTGCCTCAAAAGATGAAGATCATGGCGTGGAAAGTGGTGGCTAGTGCATTAGCTACGGCCAAGAACAAGGCACACCATCACATAACCATGCGTGATGTGTGTTGTATATGCGGGAGAGAAGAGGAAGGGACACATCATGCGTTAGTTACATGCATGTATGCGGCGAGATATGGGTGCAATGGGTAGGTTTTGGCCTATCCCATGCAAAGAGGAGGTACTAGACGCTGGTAATGATTGGCTACTACTACTGCTAGCAAACTGTTCTGATTCAGTATGTTGCATGATCATTATGCTAATATGGCATATATATGGCAAGTTGAAAGTGCAACTATCCCTAGGTGGTTTTGGTAATTCATAACAACATATAGCTCATTGAGCTAATGCTATTCCAAGACAATTATTTCAGGAAAGCTCAATGAATGGCATGGCATGGATGATGAAAGTGGATCCCTCAAAATATCAAGGACAAAGGATTGGCTCAAGCTCAAAATCTCAAGACTCTTCATTTTACA
>NW_021171578.1:0-2346 GCF_002162155.2 Triticum dicoccoides
TGGCCCGTTTCATGGACTATTACTCACTGTTTTGGGGACCCAGAGTGATTTCCACGGTTAACGAACCGCAGGGTGCATTTACATGTCGGTCATCAAGTCTCGCGGCTTTGGCCGATTCTGGCCCGTTTCTTGGACTATTACTCTGTTCTTGGATCCCGGCGTGATTTCCATGATTGACGAACACCGGGGTGCGTTTATGTGTCTGTCATCAACACTCGCAGTTTTGTCTATTCTGGCCCCTTTCGTAGAGTACTACTTAGTTTTGGGGTCCCGGAGTGATTTCCACGATTTACGAACCCCGTGGTGCGTTTTCGGGTCGGTCAATGACACTCACAATTTTGGCCAATTTCTGGTCCGTCTCGTGCACTATTACTCACCGTTTCGGCGTCCCAGAGCGATTTCCACTATTTACAAACCCCGCGGTGCATTTGCGTCTCTGTTGTCAACACTCACGGTTTTGGCCAATTCTGACGCGATTCGTGGACTATTACTCAACATTTAGGGGTCCCGAAACGATTCCATAGTGGGTTAACCCTAAGGTGCGTTTACGTGTCGGCCATCAACACTCACAGTTTTGGGGCCCCGGAGTGATTTCCACGATTAACGAACCGCGGGGTGTGTTTACATGTCGGTCATCAATACTAGTAGTTTTGGCCAATTCTGGCCCGTTTCGTGGACTATTACTCACTGTTTTGGGGCCCAGAATGATTTCAACGATTAACGAACCCCCGGGTGCGCTTACGTGTCTGTTATGAACACTCACAGTTTTGGCCAATTCTAACGTGTTTTGTGGACTATTAGTCATCGCTTTCTAGTCCTGAAGTGATTTCCATAGTTGTTGAACCCCAAGGTGCGCTTACGTGTCAGCCATCAACACTCACAGTTTTGGCTGATTCTGGCCCGTTTCATGGACTACTACTCACTGTTTTGGGGACCCAGAGTGATTTCCACGGTTAACGAACCGCAGGGTGCATTTACATGTCGGTCATCAACTCTCGCAGTTTTGGCCGATTCTGGCCCGTTTCTTGGACTATTACCCTGGTTTTGGGTCCCGGCGTGATTTCCATGATTGGCGAACACCGGGGTGCGTTTATGTGTCAGTCATCAACACTCGCAGTTTTGGCTATTCTGGCCCCTTTCGTAGAGTACTACTTAGTTTTGGGGGTCCCGGAGTGATTTCCACGATTTACGAACCCCGTGGTGCGTTTTCGTGTCGGTCAATGACACTCACAATTTTGGCCAATTTCTGGTCCGTCTCGTGTACTATTACTCACCGTTTCGGCGTCCCAGAGCGATTTCCACTATTTACAAACCCCGCGGTGCGTTTGCGTCTCAGTCGTCAACACTCACAGTTTTGGCCAATTCTGACGCGTTTTGTGGACTATTAGTCATCGTTTTCTGGTCCTGAAGTGATTTCCATAGTTGTTGAACCCCAAGGTGCGCTTACGTGTCAGCCATCAACACTCACAGTTTTGGCTGATTCTGGCCCGTTTCATGGACTATTACTCACTGTTTTGGGGACCCAGAGTGATTTCCACGGTTAACGAACCGCAGGGTGCATTTACATGTCGGTCATCAACTCTCGCAGTTTTGGCCGATTCTGGCCCGTTTCTTGGACTATTACTCTGTTTTTGGATCCCGGCGTGATTTCCATGATTGACGAACACCGGGGTGCGTTTATGTGTCTGTCATCAACACTCGCAGTTTTGGCTATTCTGGCCTGTTTCGTAGAGTACTACTTAGTTTTGGGGGTCCCGGAGTGATTTCCACGATTTACGAACCCCGTGGTGCGTTTTCGTGTCGGTCAATGACACTCACAATTTTGGCCAATTTCTGGTCCGTCTCGTGCACTATTACTCACCGTTTCGGCGTCCCAGAGGGATTTCCACTATTTACAAACCCCGCGGTGCGTTTGCATCTCTGTCGTCAACACTCACAGTTTTGGCCAATTCTGACGCGATTCGTGGACTATTACTCATCATTTAGGGGTCCCGAAACGATTCCATAGTGGGTTAACCCTAAGGTGCGTTTACGTGTCGGCCATCAACACTCACAGTTTTGGGGCCCCGGAGTGATTTCCACGATTAACGAACCGCGGGGTGCGTTTACATGTCGGTCATCAATACAAGTAGTTTTGGCCAATTCTGGCCCGTTTCATGGACTATTACTCACTGTTTTGGGGCCCAGAATGATTTCAACGATTAACGAACCCCCGGGTGCGCTTACGTGTCGGTTATGAACACTCACAGTTTTGGCCAATTCTAACGTGTTTTGTGGACTATTAGTCATCGTTTTCTAGTCCTGAAGTGATTTCCATAGTTGTTGAACCCCAAGGTGCGCTTACGT
>NW_021171579.1:0-1254 GCF_002162155.2 Triticum dicoccoides
GTCGGTATCCAATACCTTGTTCAATCTCGTTACCGGCAAGTCACTTTACTCGTTCCGTAACACATCATCCCATGATCAACTCCTTGGTCACATTGCGCATATGATGATGTCCTACCGAGTGGGCCCAGAGATACCTCTCCATTTACACGGAGTGACAAATCCCAGTCTCGATCCGCATAAAACAATAGATACTTTCGGAGATACCTGTAGTGCACCTTTATAGTCACCCAGTTACGTTGTGACGTTTGATACACCCAAAGCACTCCTACGGTATCCAGGAGTTACACGCTCTCATGGTCAAAGGAAGAGATACTTGACATTGGCAAAGCTCTAGCAAACGAACTACACGATCTTTGTGCTAGGCTTAGGATTGGGTCTTGTCCATCACATCATTCTCCTAATGATGTGATCCCGTTATCAACGACATCCAATGTCCATAGCCAGGAAACCATGACTATCTATTGATCACAACAAGCTAGTCAACTAGAGGGTCACTAGGGACATATTGTGGTCTATGTATTCACACGTGTATTACGATTTCCGGATAATACAGTTATAGCATGAATAAAAGACTATTATCATGAACAAAGAAATATAATAATAACACTTTTATTATTGCCTCTAGGGCATATTTCCAACAGTCTCCCACTTGCACTAGAGTCAATAATCTAGTTCACATTGCCATGTGATTAACACTCACAGGTCACATCGCCATGTGACTAACACCCAAGAGTTTACTAGAATCAGTAGTCTAGTTCACATCACTATGTGATTAACACTCAAAGAGTTTTAGGTTTGATCATGTTGCTTGTGAGAGAGGTTTTAGTCAACGGGTCCGAACCTTTCAGATCCGTGTGTGTTTTACAAATCTCTATGTCATCTCCTAGATGTAGCTACCACGCTTTATTTGGAGCTAATCCAAATAACTCTTCTACTTGGAGCTATTCTAAATTGTTGCTCCATTATATGTATCCGGTATCTCTACTCAGAGCTATCCGGATAGGTGTCAAGCTTGCATCGACATAACCGTTTACGACGAACTCTTTTACCACCTCCATAATCGAGAAAATTCCTTAGTCCACTAGTTACTAAGGATAACTTTGACCGCTGTCCTATGATCCATTTTGGATCACTCTTGTACCCCTTGACTGACTCATGGCAAGGCACACTTCAGGTGCGGTACACAGCATAGCATACTATAGAGCCTATGTCTTAAGCATAGGGTACGACCTTTGTCCTTTCTCTCTATTCTGC
>NW_021171580.1:0-991 GCF_002162155.2 Triticum dicoccoides
CTTCGTGATGAACTATAACATATCAGGGATAAATAAGATGATCCTTGAGGTATTCACGATGTTTGACACCGCGAAAGTAGAAATCAAGAAGGAGCATCAATTGTTGATGGTTGGTGAAACCACTAGTTTCAAGAAGGGCAAGGGAACAAAGGGATACTTCATGAAACGGCAATTCAGCTGCTGCTCAAGTGAAGAAACCCAAGGTTGAACCCAAACCCGAGACTAAGTGCTTCTGTAATAAGGGGAACAACCACTGGAGCAGCATTACCCTAGATACTTGGTAGATGAGAAGGCTGGCAAGGTCGATAGAAGTATATTGGATATACATTATGTTAATGTGTACTTTACTAGTACTCCTAGTAGCACCAGGGTATTGGATACTGGTTCGGTTGCTAAGTATTAGTAACTCGAAATAAAAGCTACGGAATAAACGGAGACTAGCTAAAGGTGAGCTGACGATATATGTTGGAAGTGTTTCCAAGTTTGATGTGATCTAACATCGCACGCTCCCTCTACCATCAAGATTAGTATTAAACCTGAATAAGTGCTCTTGCACCTAAAGGAATGGTTTATTGAATCTCGATCGTAGTGATACACATTTTCATGCCAAAAGATATAAGATAGTAATGATAGTACCACTTACTTGTGGCACTGCTGTGTAAGTCATATTGGTATAAAACGCATGAAGAAGCTCCATGTTGATGGATCTTTGGACTCACTCGTTTTTGAAAAGTTTGAGACATGCGAACCATGTCTATTGGTGTATATGCATGAAGAAACTCCATGCAAATGGACCGTTCGGACTCACTTGATTTTGAATCACTTGAGATATGCAAATCATACCACATAGGCAAGATGACTGAAAAGCCTCAGTTTCAATAAGATGGAACAAGATAGCAACTTGTTGGAAGTAACACATTTTGATGTGTGCAGTCCAATAAGTGCTGAGGCATGCAGTGAATATCGTTATGTTCTTACTTCACAGATGATT
>NW_021171581.1:0-1294 GCF_002162155.2 Triticum dicoccoides
ATAGCAACATGAGTACAAAGGTACTCAGCAAGACTTACATCAGATCCTACATACATGCTTAGTATCAAGAAGGGTTGGTGGAGTTATTGCAGCAAGCCAGCTTTGACTCTTGGCTAGGCTATCCTACGATACTCCAACTTGAAATGGTTTTGCGCACACGAGTCCACTACTCACCACTTCAATACACTACCGAGGATCCACCTCCGTCTTCCTACGGAAGAGCCATCCTCGGCACTCACACTTATCTTGAGGCTTTTAGTAGTTTCCATTTACTTGTCTATGAACTGTATAGGCAACCAAGTAGTCCTTTACCGCGGACGCGGCTATTCGAATAGATCATGTTAACCCTGCAGGGGTGTACTCCTTCATACACGCTCCCACCACTTACCGTCGTTTACACGACATGTACTCGGCAACCTTCAAGCGGAAGCCCAACGTGGGTGTCGGCCACAACCTACCTAATCACCTAAGCCTCCAGTCCAGGTTTATCGCCTATCCAGGTTCCATCCGCAGGGAGTCCGGCCGAGGTTTCCCATACGGCCCCGAACGATGTGAACAGGGTTCCCGAGATACCTAACGGGTATTCGGTACACCGTGCCACGTACCTACCGCATCACAGCCCACCCCTACGGTCAGCGCTGTCCACGGCCTCCAGTAGGCTACAAACACCAGAAACTACTTGCAACTCCTGGACGGAGAACTAGGGTGAATAAGAAGCCGAGAGGGTCCATTGGTTTCGGGCCCAATGCATGTTAGTAGCTGATTCTTAAATCACACATACAGATCTCAGTGCTTAAGGTCGGCTTCAATGAAACAACCCACCATGTACTCCTACATGGCCTCTCATCGATACCTTTACCAAATCGTGTTCACCACACCACTCTCATTACCGACATAATCATTTCACTCTAGTCCATCACCCAGATGAACCAGACCTGACACGACTCTAAGCATAGCAGGCATAGCAAGGTAGGAACATCACATACATAGGGCTCAATCAACTCCTACACATGCTAGTGGGTTTCATCTAGTTACTGTGGCAATGACAGGTCATGCAGAGGATATGGGTTCAACTACCGTAGCACACAGCAGTTTGAATCGCGTTGTCTTAATGCAGTAAAAGAGAGCAGGAGCGAGAACATGGGATTGTATCGATATGATCAAATGGTTGGTTGCTTGCCTGATGGTTCGATGCACTGATACGGTTCTTCGTTAGGGTAATCACGGTACTCCTCGGAGGCAGAACCTGTCGCAAGGGACATCGATACACAACCATCACCAAACAATGTGCAAC
>NW_021171582.1:0-498 GCF_002162155.2 Triticum dicoccoides
CGCCCGTCGTCGCCGTCCCCGCCGCCCCCGCCGCCCGTACGCCCGCTCGATCGTACCCACACACACACATACACACACGCATACACACACATACACATACACACTACACACATACACACACACACACACATTTTTTTACTTATTTTCTGTTTTTCTATTGTTTAGAGGAATTAACTAATATAACTAGTTTATTTTTAGAATGTTAGAATGTTAATGTTAGATGAATTAGAACTAGTTTATTTTTAGTAAGAAAATTTAGGTATATGAGATTATTTGAACTAGTTGAATTAAAAGAACTAGTTTATTTTTAGTAAGAAAATTTAGGTATATGGGATTATTTATTTTAACTAGTTGAATTAATATAACTAGTTTATTTTTAGTAAATGCTTAGTTGAACTAGTTGAATTAATAGAACTAGTTTATTTTTAGTAAGAAAATCTAGGTATATGAGATTATTTGAACTAGTTGAATTAATATAACTAGTTTACTTTTAGTAAG
>NW_021171583.1:0-926 GCF_002162155.2 Triticum dicoccoides
TTTTCAATGGAAAACCTGGATTAAGCTACTTGAACATTGAGCATCAAGATCTATAAGGATAGATCAAAACGCTTAATAGTACTTTCAAATGAGCACATGCCTTGACATGATCTTGAAGGTGTTCAAGATGGATCAGTCAAAGAAGGAGTTCTTGCCTGAGTTGTAAGGTATGAAGTTAAGACTTAAAGCTCGACCATGGCAGAATAGAGAGAAAGGACTAAGGTCGTCCCCTATGCATAAGACGTAGGCTCTACAGTATGCTATGCTGTGTACCGCACCTGAAGTGTGCTTTACCATGAGTCAGTCAAGGGGTACAAGAGTGATCCAAGAATGGATCACAGGACAGCGGTCAAAGTTATCCTTAGTAACTAGTGGACTAAGGAATTTTCTCAATTATGGAGGTGGTAAAAGAGTTCGTCGTAAAGGGTTACGTCGATGCAAGCTTAACACCTATCCGGATAGCTCTGAGTAGAGATACCGGATACGTATAATGGAGCAACAATTTAGAATAGATCCAAGTAGAACAGTTATTTGGAATAGCTCCAAATAGAACGTGGTAGCTGCATCTAGGAGATGACATAAAGATTTGTAAAGCACACACGGATCTGAAAGGTTCATACCCGTTGACTATAACCTCTCTCACAAGCATAACATGATCAAACCTAGAACTCATCGAGTGTTAATCACATGGTAAATGTGAACTAGATTATTGACTCTAGTAAACTCTTTGGGTGTTAGTCACATGGGGATGTGACCTTGAGTGTTAATCACATATCGATGTGAACTAGATTATTGACTCTAGTGCAAGTGGGAGACTGTTGGAAATATGCCCTAGAGGCAATAATAAATTGATTATTATTATATTTCCTTGTTCATGATAATCGTTTATTATCCATGCTAGAATTGTATTGATAGGAAACTCAGAT
>NW_021171584.1:0-1193 GCF_002162155.2 Triticum dicoccoides
TGGAAAGTGTTTTCAATGGAAAACCTGGATTAAGCTACTTGAACATTGAGCATCAAGATCTATAAGGATAGATCAAAACGCTTAATAGTACTTTCAAATGAGCACATGCCTTGACGTGATCTTGAAGGTGTTCAAGATGGATCAGTCAAAGAAGGAGTTCTTGCCTGAGTTGTAAGGTATGAAGTTAAGACTTAAAGCTCGACCATGGCAGAATAGAGAGAAAGGACTAAGGTCGTCCCCTATGCATAAGACATAGGCTCTACAGTATGCTATGCTGTGTACCGCACCTGAAGTGTGCTTTACCATGAGTCAGTCAAGGGGTACAAGAGTGATCCAAGAATGGATCACAGGACAGCGGTCAAAGTTATCCTTAGTAACTAGTGGACTAAGGAATTTTCTCAATTATGGAGGTGGTAAAAGAGTTCGTCGTAAAGGGTTACGTCGATGCAAGCTTAACACCTATCCGGATAGCTCTGAGTAGAGATACCGGATACGTATAATGGAGCAACAATTTAGAATAGTTCCAAGTAGAACAGTTATTTGGAATAGCTCCAAATAGAACGTGGTAGCTGCATCTAGGAGATGACATAGAGATTTGTAAAGCACACACGGATCTGAAAGGTTCAGACCCGTTGACTATAAACTCTCTCACAAGCATAACATGATCAAACCCAGAACTCATCGAGTGTTAATCACATGGTAAATGTGAACTAGATTATTGACTCTAGTAAACTCTTTGGGTGTTAGTCACGTGGGGATGTGACCTTGAGTGTTAATCACATATCGATGTGAACTAGATTATTGACTCTAGTGCAAGTGGGAGACTGTTGGAAATATGCCCTAGAGGAAATAATAAATTGATTATTATTATATTTCCTTGTTCATGATAATCGTTTATTATCCATGCTAGAATTGTATTGATAGGAAACTCAGATACATGTGTGGATACATAGACAACACCATGTCCCTAGTAAGCCTCTAGTTGACTAGCTCGTTAATCAATAGATGGTTACGGTTTCCTGACCATGGACATTGGATGTCGTTGATAACGGGATCACATCATTAGGAGAATGATGTGATGGACAAGACCCAATCCTAAGCCTAGCACAAGATCATGTAGTTCGTATGCTAAAGCTTTTCTAATGTCAAGTATCATTTCCTTAGACCATGAGATTGTGCAATTCCCGGATACC
>NW_021171585.1:0-1628 GCF_002162155.2 Triticum dicoccoides
GGCGGTGGCCGATGATGTCAAGGGAGAGGCAGCGCGGCGAGCCGCGGAGGAGGGAGACGACGGCCCGCGGGGAGGGCGCCTCTGGCCCGGGCGGATCGCAGGGAGGGCCGGCTTCAGGCCGGCGGGCCTGCGGCGGAGGGGGCGGCGGCGCGACACGTGGCGCGAGCGGGTTGGCTGGGGCGCGGCGGCGGACGCGTCCGGTCCGCCCCGGACATGTCCGGCGGCGTGGGGAGCGGAAGATTAGGGTTTGGGGAAGAAGAGACCCGGGATTTTCGAGGAGAGGTCTATATATAGGCATAGAGGGAGTTAGGAGTGTCCAAATGAGGTGCGGTTTTCGGCTACGCGATCGTGATCGAACGCTCTAGATGATGGAGAGGGTTTTGGTGGGTTTTGGGCCAAATTGGAGGGGGGTTGGGCTGCAACACACACGAGGCCTTCTCGGTCCCTCGGTTAACCGTTGGAGTATCAAACGAAGTCCAAATGACACGAAACTTGACAGGCGGTCTACCGGTAGTAAATCAAGGCCGCTTGGCAAGTCTCGGTCCAATCCGAAAATGTTTAACCCCCACACACGAAAAGAAGGTAGAAAGGACCACCGGAGGAGATAGGAGCACCGGAATGCAAAACGAACAACGGGAAAAATGCTAGGATGCATGAGACGAACACGTATGCAAATGCAATGCACATGATGACATGATATGAGATACATAACAAAGACCACAACACACGGAGACAAAAACCCGAACCCGAGGAAATAAAATAACTTAGCGCCGGAAACAGCAAGAGTTTGGATACATATAAGGTAAATTACATCCGAGGTGTTACACAAACAAAGCATCACGAAGCATAGCATGGCAATATGTTGTGCCGGGTGTGACCTAACGTATGGCTACACGATATAGGTGAAGGGGGAATTCAACCGGGAAGGTATTCCCGGTTCCGGACCTGTATCAGATAGGTGACCAGAGGGGGAATGTTCCATGTTCATATAGTTAGAGGCATCTGACGGGTAAACGGACCGCATATTCGGATTTGTCTCGTCGTTCTGAGCAACTTTCATGTATAAATTATTTTCATCTGACTTACGGTTTAATTTATATGACTTTTCAAAATTTTATTAATATTCTGAAATTGTTTTAATTATTTATTTGGAATTTAAATAAGGTTGATTCTTTCTATACCCTGACCGGGCCAGCCACGGTCAATGACATCTGGGGCCAGTCAAAGCCCAGTCAACAGGTCAACAGTCAAAGTTGACCTTGGTCAATGTGTGAATAGTGCTAGTGGGTCCTACTTGTCATGGACACTGTGTCTATTAAGTCAATTAATTAGAGATAACCAACAGGGTGGTCCACATGTCATTTGCTTTTAAAGTAAATTAGCACTAATTTAACACTAACTAATCTAGTCCTAATTAAACAAGGGGCTGGCCGTACTGGACAATGGCCCAGCCGGCCACACACGCAACACACACACCACACACCACACTCGGATGGCCATGGCCATGGGCATGGCTAGTAGCAGTAGCAGCCTGTGGTAGCAGGCAGCATGGGCACCTGTAGCGGAGCAGCGTTAGAAGCAAAACGGCACTAGCAGGAGCAGCGGCCGCAGCGGCAACTAGCAGCGGA
>NW_021171586.1:0-1079 GCF_002162155.2 Triticum dicoccoides
GGCGGTGGCCGATGATGTCAAGGGAGAGGCAGCGCGGCGAGCCGCGGAGGAGGGAGACGACGGCCCGCGGGGAGGGCGCCTCTGGCCCGGGCGGATCGCAGGGAGGGCCGGCTTCAGGCCGGCGGGCCTGCGGCGGAGGGGGCGGCGGCGCGACACGTGGCGCGAGCGGGTTGGCTGGGGCGCGGCGGCGGACGCGTCCGGTCCGCCCCGGACATGTCCGGCGGCGTGGGGAGCGGAAGATTAGGGTTTGGGGAAGAAGAGACCCGGGATTTTCGAGGAGAGGTCTATATATAGGCATAGAGGGAGTTAGGAGTGTCCAAATGAGGTGCGGTTTTCGGCTACGCGATCGTGATCGAACGCTCTAGATGATGGAGAGGGTTTTGGTGGGTTTTGGGCCAAATTGGAGGGGGGTTGGGCTGCAACACACACGAGGCCTTCTCGGTCCCTCGGTTAACCGTTGGAGTATCAAACGAAGTCCAAATGACACGAAACTTGACAGGCGGTCTACCGGTAGTAAATCAAGGCCGCTTGGCAAGTCTCGGTCCAATCCGAAAATGTTTAACCCACACACGAAAAGAAGGTAGAAAGGACCACCGGAGGAGATAGGAGCACCGGAATGCAAAACGAACAACGGGAAAAATGCTCGGATGCATGAGACGAACACGTATGCAAATGCAATGCACATGATGACATGATATGAGATACATAACAAAGACCACAACACACGGAGACAAAAACCCGAACCCGAGGAAATAAAATAACTTAGCGCCGGAAACAGCAAGAGTTTGGATACATATAAGGTAAATTACATCCGAGGTGTTACACAAACAAAGCATCACGAAGCATAGCATGGCAATATGTTGTGCCGGGTGTGACCTAACGTATGGCTACACGATATAGGTGAAGGGGGAATTCAACCGGGAAGGTATTCCCGGTTCCGGACCTGTATCAGATAGGTGACCAGAGGGGGAATGTTCCATGTTCATATAGTTAGAGGCATCTGACGGGTAAACGGACCGCATATTCGGATTTGTCTCGTCGTTCTGAGCAACTTTCATGTATAAATTATTTTCATCTGA
>NW_021171587.1:0-1610 GCF_002162155.2 Triticum dicoccoides
GAGATGTTCCAAGAGCTAAAAATGGTTTTCCAAGCTCATGCCCAGGTCGAGAGATATGAAGTCTCCAACAAGTTCTACAGTTGTAAGATGGAGGAGAATAGTTCTGTCAGCGAGCACATACTCAAAATGTCTGGGTTGCCCAACCGCTTGTCTCAGCTGGACATTAACCTCCCGGATGAGGCGGTCATTGACAGAATCCTTCAGTCGTTCCCACCTAGCTACAAGAGCTTTGTGATGAACTACAATATGCAGGGGATGGTGAAAACCATTCCTGAGGTATTTTCAATGCTGAAATCAGCGGAGGTGGAGATCAAAAAGGAACATCAAGTGTTGATGGTCAATAAAACCACTAGTTTCAAGAAAGGCAAGGGTAAGAAAAACTTCAAGAAGGACGGCAAGGGAGTTGCCGCGCCCAGTAAGCCAGCTGCCGGGAAGAAGCCAAAGCACGGACCCTAACCTAAGACTGAGTGCTTTTATTGCAAGGGAAACGGTCACTGGAAGCAGAACTGCCCCAAGTACTTAGCGGATAAGAAGGCCGGCAACACCAAAGGTATATGTGATATACATGTTATTGATGTGTACCTTACCAGTACTCGTAGTAGCTCCTGGGTATTTGATACCGGTGCGGTTGCTCATATTTGTA
The DNA here is from genome assembly GCF_002162155.2 of Triticum dicoccoides. Taxonomy (NCBI): domain Eukaryota; kingdom Viridiplantae; phylum Streptophyta; class Magnoliopsida; order Poales; family Poaceae; genus Triticum; species Triticum dicoccoides. The sequence continues at coordinate 644 of NW_021171587.1, forward strand.
ACTCAAACCAGGAGCTACGGAATAAGCGGAGACTGGCGAAGGACGAGGTGACGATGCGCGTCGGGAATGGTTCCAAGGTCGATGTGATCGCCGTCGGCACACTACCTCTATATTTACCTATGGGATTAGTTTTAAACCTCAATAATTGTTATTTAGTGCCAGCTTTGAGCATGCACATTGTATCTGGATCTCGTTTAATACGAGATGGCTACTCATTTAAATCCGAGAATAATGGTTGTTCTAGTTATATGAGAGATATGTTTTATGGTCATGCCCCGCTGGTCAATGGTTTATTCTTAATGAATCTCGAACGTGATGTTACACATATTCATAGTGTGAATACCAACAGATGTAAGATTGCTAATGATAGTCCCACATACCTGTGGCACTGCTGCCTTGGTCACATTGGTGTCTGATAACCCACAAGTATAGGGGATCACAACAACTTTCGAGCGTAGATATTCAATCCAAATTTATTGATTCGACACAAGGGGAGCCAAAGAATATTATTGAGTATTAGCAGTTGAGTTGTCAATTCAACCACACCTGGATAACTTAGTATCAGCAGCAAAGTATTTAGTAGCAAAGTAATATGATAGTAATGGTAACAGTAGCAACAGTAAAGATAATTTTTTTTGGGTTTTTGTAGTAGTTGTAACAGTAGCAACGGAAAAGTAAATAAGCGAAGAACAATATATGAAAAGCTCGTAGGCAATGGATCAATGATGGATAATTATGCCGGATGCGATTCCTCATGCAATAGTTATAACATAGGGTGATATAGAACTAGATCCAATTCATCAATACAATGTAGGCATGTATTCCGTAAATAGTCATACGTGCTTATAGAAAAGAACTTGCATGACATCTTTTGTCCTACCCTCCCGTGGCAGTGGGGTCCTAGTGGAAACTAAGGGATATTAAGGCCTCCTTTTAATAGAGAACCGGACCAAAGCATTAACACATA
>NW_021171588.1:0-3429 GCF_002162155.2 Triticum dicoccoides
GTTAGCCATATCACGTCCGCGTCTTCAGATCATGGGCCTATCTTGCTGGAGACGGACTCGCAACAGCAACGATCAAACCAACAGTTCCGGTACGAAGTGATGTGGGAATCACATGAGGAGTGGCGAGACACGATCATCTCAAGATGGAATGCGGTGACGCCGGGGTATGGAGTTGGAGATTTTTGGGACAAGCTGCTCTCAATCTCGAAGGATCTCGCTGTTTGGGGTAAGGATACTTTTGGGAGCGTGCGAAAGCAAATTAAAGAAGCTAAATGCCAGTTAGAGCAGCTCCGGAGCGACCCGGCACGGACAGGGCCGACTCACATTGAGTTGAAGATTAATGAGAAGCTGGTGGAGCTTTATCATCGAGAGGAATTAATGTGGCGTCAGAGGTCGCGGTTGCAGTGGTTGTCATCGGGAGATAGAAATACAAAATTCTTCCATATGAGATCCAGCATGAGGCGGAAACGAAATATGATCAAGGCCTTGCAAAACTCCCTAGGAGTGCTCACAGATGATCCGGCTGAACTGAGAATTATGGTGACAGATTTCTACAAGTCCCTATACACCACAGAGGGTGTGGCCGGGATGGAGGAGGTTCTTATGCATGTCCCTGCGAGGGTAACGCCGGCTATGAATGAGGAGTTGTGTGCTCCGTATACCAGTAATGAGGTCAAGGCAGCGCTCTTCCAAATGTTCCCAACGAAGGCACCCGGTCCGGATGGTTTCCCCGCACATTTTTACCAGCGCCATTGAGAGATCTGTGGGGACGAGGTGACAAAAGTGGTTCTCAGGATTATAAAGGGAGAGGAGAGTGCAGAGGCAATTAATGACACTGTCTTAGTTCTGATCCCAAAGGTAACAAGTCCGACCCACCTCTCTCAATTCAGACATTTTAGCCTTTGTAATGTGCTCTATAAAATTGCCTCAAAATTCATAGCTAATAGGCTGAAGGTCATACTACCTGACATTATTTCTGAAGAACAGTCAGCATTCATTCCCGACAGATTGATATCCGATAACATTATATGTGCGTACGAGTGTTTGCATTTCATGAAGAGGAACCGATCAAAAACCAATAGCAGTTGTGCACTGAAACTTGATATGATGAAAGCATATGATCACTTGGAGTGGGATTATCTTCAGGCCATAATGCTCAAGCTAGGTTTCTCGTCTGCTTGGGTGGACATTATCATGGGGATGGTGAAATCAGTATCATTTTCTGTGTTGTTGAATGGGGAAAAGCTAGAGCAGTTTAAACCCCTCAAGGGGTATTCGACAGGGAGATCCGATCTCCCCCTGCCTTTTCTTACTTGCAGCAGAGGGTCTGTCGTGCCTTTTGAAGTCCAGTTCTCAGTCGTCTGCGTTTGGTGGCATCAAGGTGGCCCCTACAGCCCCAACTGTTAGCCATCTATTGTTCGCAGACGATAGCTTGTTGCTTTTTAAGTCAAGTGTGGAGGGAGCAGAGTTGGTATCAAACCTGCTGGGTACTTATTGTGGAGCCTCGGGACAGAGAATAAATCATGAAAAATCTTCTGTTTTCTTTAGCAGAGATTGTCCAGATTCTCTTAAGCAAGGTGTCATGCAAAGACTAAATGTCCATAATGAATCTTTGAGTGACAGATATTTAGGGCTGCAACGGAGGTCGGTCACTCAAAAAATGGCACGTTCAAGTACCTTCGAGACAGAGTGTGGGAGAAAGTAAGAGGATGGATGCAGAAAATGCTTTCGGTTGGTGGAAAGCAAGTCCTCATCAAGTCGGTCGCACAAGCGATCCCAGTGTTTTCAATGTCTTGCTTTAGACTTCCTAGAGGAGTTTGCGAGAGTGTAACATCCATTATACGGTAGTTTTGGTGGGGCAGCAAACAAGGAAGAAGGAAGCCATGTTGGGTCTCGTGGGATGTCATGACAAGGCCAAAGGACTTAGGGGGGCTGGGTTTTAGGGATCTTGAGATCTTCAACGTTTCCCTACTATCAAGACAGGCTTGGCGTCTTTTACAAGAACCGGACTCCCTAAGTGCTCGCATTCTCAAGGCAGTCTACTACCCATTGACGACCTTATTGGAGGCGGAGTTAGGCCCCCATCCATCGCAAGTCTGGCGAGCTATTATTGATGGAAGAAATGGATTGAACCATGGGATCATCAGGCGTATTGGCGATGGAGCAACGACCAGAATTTGGCATCATAACTGGCTTCCGAGAAGTGGCCTAATGAAACCTTTTCCGCCTCGGGTAGCTGATCCACCGCAGATGGTAAGCGATCTGATCGACCCAACCATGGCATGCTGGAGAGAGGAGGTAGTACGCCAAGTCTTTGTTCCCGCTGATGCGGAGGCAATCACTATTGGAATCTGGCACTTTGCCATCTGCCATGGCAGATGGCAAAGGCATGGTCGGTGGATGGCAAAGGCTTTGCCATCAGCCAGCAGATGGCAAACAGTTTGTCTGAAACCCTACCGGCAAAGGCTTCTTTGCCATCTGCTGGCTAATGGCAAAGAGCCTGTGGCTTTGCCATCAGCTGGCAGATGGCAAAGCCTCTTAACGGGGTTAGCCCCGTTAGAAGGCTAACGGCATACTTTGCCATCAGCCAGCAGATGGCAAAGGCTGCAGGCTCTTTGCCGTCTGCCAGCAGATGGCAAAGTATGCAGGCTCTTTGCCATGCGCCAGCAGATGGCAAAGGCTGCATGCTTTGCCGTCCGCCAGCAGATGGCAAAGTATGCAGGCTCTTTGCCGTGAGCCAGCAGATGGCAAAGGCTGCATGCTTTGCCGTCTGCCAGCACATGGCAAAGAGCTTTGCCATCTGCTGGCAGATGGCAAAGAGCCCAAATAGGTCAGACCAAATTTTACGTGTAGATGACACGTGGCCTCTTTGCCATCTGCCAGCAGATGGCAAAGTGACTATATTGCCCCATTTAATTTTGTTTTTTCTTATATCAATTCATTTTCCAGAATATCAAACACAAATATATTTATATGACCAATATAGCATATTCAACACATATTACCAATAGTCATGAACACATATATCCAATACATGTTACCAATAGTAGCAAGTTTCATCCGTACATATACATATTTTCATCAATATTACACAGTTTCATCCATAGGTAACAAGTTTCGCAAGGTCAAAACAAAAACTAAATACAAGCACTCCATCAACCCAAGCTTCCGTGATCTTAAGCAAATCTGTAAAATGGGAAAGAAGAAAGTTAGAAGAAGAAGACTAGAAGAAGAACATTATTATGAGACGCTTGTAAGCTTCTAACGTCTCTACGTCTCATCCATAAGCTAAGCATATGAAGTCATTTAGGACCTAAAATATGTCATTTCTTAAGCATATTATATCATTTTAGAGCTAGCTAAGCATATTAAGTCATTTTGGAGGAAAAGATGCTAAGTATAGGTCATTTTAGAGCTATCCTAGGTTAA
>NW_021171589.1:0-1599 GCF_002162155.2 Triticum dicoccoides
AGCATAACCAGTGAAAGAACCAACCGCAACCTTAACCTTTTTATGTTCATTGAAATTATGGGAAGCAAATATATTTTTTATGTCGAACTCCCATTCAATATATAAAGCAGGTTTAAAACGGCCATTAAATGGTGGTATAGATACATTAACCTGATCATGTGCATTTGGATGTTTGTGCACCTCTCGTGACGGTTGTGGTATTTGCAAAGGTGGTGGCACGTCTCCCGCGATCGACAAAGCCCATGAATTGACTCGGGATCCTGTCATGATTAGTAGAACAAGAAACAAAACCCAAAAATAATGTTCCTATAACTACTAGGATGTGGTGGTAAAACGCTCACAGTAAAGCAAATATCAATGTCTTACAAGTTCTTACCATGCAGCAGGCGGTGATCGACAACCAGCGGTGTCAAGTAACTCCGAATATTGAGTAAAGCGATTGCCAGGGGAGCGTACGTATACACGGTGTAGAAATATGTGGAGCTGGGTTGGCTATATATGGTAGCAAAAGATTAGCAATAATCAATTCAAAGATGCAATGTTGAATAAACGCTCAACGACGGTACTGTGCTGGTCCTAGGCTAGACCGGACTAGAGACGCGAGCCTAGAACACTAATGAGGTCACGTCGTAGCACAACTAGCATCAATGAAGGATACTAAGTAGATCTGGACAGCAAGATATAAGTGAAGATCACAACGGCAGTAAAGATAATGAGGTGAAACAACAGCCAAGCAGGATATATCAACAACTTTGTCTCCAACTTTCCTCTGAAAAACTTTGTGCCGATTTTTTTGTTTTTTTTTCTTCTCTTTTTTTTCCTCACACTTTTTTTTTCTTTCTCTCCTTTTTTTCTCTCTGACTTTTTTTCTCCTTTTTTTTCTCGTTTTTCTCTCTCTTTTTTTCTCCCTCTTTCGATACCACTTGATAGAGGCAAAGGTGTCCCGTCTTTCGATGAGATGGTGGATTTCGCTTTGGTGGAAGTCGACTTTGACGATCCGACTACGAACGTGCGAGGACGTCGCGCCTTAGCAATCGCTAAACCAACTCCGAGAGGTTATTGACCACGCCGGAGCACGATCAACCTGACCACGAGGGTCTGTTTCCTGCGAGCAAACAAAGAACAAGCAAGAAACTAAGATTGCAATCTGGATATTGCGAATATAAGATGGAAGCTTTATTGATCAAGGTGGGGTTCTGTGACGCCTTTGTCTGGTCGTTGAACACAAACGAAGTACGCGAAGTTGCAGCTATGGCGAACTTTTAATCTAAACAAAACCCAAAGTCTAAACGATGCCCTAAGGGCTGTATATATGGAGGAAGAGGGGGGGGAATTTCGTGGCCCTTGGTGGAGGGGTCCGAAATCAACCCTATCTCTTGTTTCCCCACACATACGGACTCTAAAAATAGCCTATACTTATGTATTTCGAAATTACATGGGCCTGGCCCAATAATAAGGTGACGCAGCACCTAAAATAGCCTCGGGACGAAATTTATGAAGTGGCATCTTGTATATTTCGTCCAAGGCTTCATGCACCCATTATGGTGGCTTCAAAGTCCTGAAATCATCACTTGTAACTCCGTTCTTGTTCCCCTTGCG
>NW_021171590.1:0-1077 GCF_002162155.2 Triticum dicoccoides
CAATATTCAGATTGCTTTTATCATATTCTTGCTTGTTCTTCGATTGCTTGCAGGAATAGACCTTCGTGGTCAGGTTGATTGTGCTCCGGCGTGGTCAATAACCTCTCGGAGTTGGTTTAGCGATTGCTAAGGCACAACGTCGTGCACGTTTGTAGTCGGATCGTCAAAGTCATCTCCACCAAATCGATAGTTATCATCTCATCGAAAGATCAGGACACCTCGCCTCTATCACTTAGGGACGGTTGCTTCTACATCAACCAACACCACCGACTTCCGCAACCTGACCAATTTTGTTCCCCGTCGCATTAGTGGTTGCTTGAGGAGTGATTTGAGTCTCCTAAGGTGTCTAGGCTACTTAGGGACAGTTGCTTCTTCTTCAACCACCACCACCACTACCGCATAGGCTTACCCACCATACACTTCCGCCACCCCGACTTAACCCTATTTTGTTTGTGTTGTGAGTTGGTCTCCTAAAGTGTTTCGGCTACTTAGGGACTGTGCTTCCAACTCCGACACCGTGTATAGTCCACCACCTTAACATCCACTTCCGCATTGCCTACTCGCATAATCCATCTTTGCATTTTCGCAATCCCATTGAGCTTCTGCAACCACCACCGCATTCCCTGATGAGGACATCAATACAATTGTTACACCCACAGCCCCTGCTGCTATACATACTGGACCAATTACTAGAGCTCATGCACGCCAACTAAATTACCAGGTACTTTCGTTTCTTGGTAATGATTCTAATGTTCATGAGAATATGATGCTGCCTAAATTGGATACATTTGTTTTGCTTACAAATGAAGGGCCTAGCTTGGAGAAGGATGAACATTGGAGCAAGAACAAGCATGGAGATGATGGCATGCGCAAGGGGAACAAGAACGGAGTTACAAGTGATGATTTCAGGACTTTTAAGCCACCATAATGGGTGCATGAAGCCTTGGACGAAATATACAAGATGCCACTTCATAAATTTCGTCCCGAGGCTATTTTAGGTGCTGCGTCACCTTATTATTGGGCCAGGCCCATGTAATTTCGAAATACATAAGTATAGGCTATTTTTAGAGTCCGTAT
>NW_021171591.1:0-1077 GCF_002162155.2 Triticum dicoccoides
CAATATTCAGATTGCTTTTATCATATTCTTGCTTGTTCTTCGATTGCTTGCAGGAATAGACCTTCGTGGTCAGGTTGATTGTGCTCCGGCGTGGTCAATAACCTCTCGGAGTTGGTTTAGCGATTGCTAAGGCACAACGTCGTGCACGTTTGTAGTCGGATCGTCAAAGTCATCTCCACCAAATCGATAGTTATCATCTCATCGAAAGATCAGGACACCTCGCCTCTATCACTTAGGGACGGTTGCTTCTACATCAACCAACACCACCGACTTCCGCAACCTGACCAATTTTGTTCCCCGTCGCATTAGTGGTTGCTTGAGGAGTGATTTGAGTCTCCTAAGGTGTCTAGGCTACTTAGGGACAGTTGCTTCTTCTTCAACCACCACCACCACTACCGCATAGGCTTACCCACCATACACTTCCGCCACCCCGACTTAACCCTATTTTGTTTATGTTGTGAGTTGGTCTCCTAAAGTGTTTCGGCTACTTAGGGACTGTGCTTCCAACTCCGACACCGTGTATAGTCCACCACCTTAACATCCACTTCCGCATTGCCTACTCGCATAATCCATCTTTGCATTTTCGCAATCCCATTGAGCTTCTGCAACCACCACCGCATTCCCTGATGAGGACATCAATACAATTGTTACACCCACAGCCCCTGCTGCTATACATACTGGACCAATTACTAGAGCTCGTGCACGCCAACTAAATTACCAGGTACTTTCGTTTCTTGGTAATGATTCTAATGTTCATGAGAATATGATGCTGCCTAAATTGGATACATTTGTTTTGCTTACAAATGAAGGGCCTAGCTTGGAGAAGGATGAACATTGGAGCAAGAACAAGCATGGAGATGATGGCATGCGCAAGGGGAACAAGAACGGAGTTACAAGTGATGATTTCAGGACTTTTAAGCCACCATAATGGGTGCATGAAGCCTTGGACGAAATATACAAGATGCCACTTCATAAATTTCGTCCCGAGGCTATTTTAGGTGCTGCGTCACCTTATTATTGGGCCAGGCCCATGTAATTTCGAAATACATAAGTATAGGCTATTTTTAGAGTCCGTAT
>NW_021171592.1:0-2096 GCF_002162155.2 Triticum dicoccoides
TGAGTTAGCACAAGATAAGCAATGCTCAAAGAAATTTGATGCATGGTATAAGAACATGTCATCCATCATGAAAGAATAGTTATTATGTATGACACGATGGGGATGCAAATTGAGCATACAATTATATGGCACATCAATAGGATTTTCATTCATGGGGAGCATATGGTGCACACAAGTATTTGGATCATGCAATGAATGGGATGGATCAAAATCTCCTACAATGCATGAGGAAACTATGGGGGTCTCCTCATGAACAATATCGGAAACATCACATGGAGAAAATGGACAACATCCAAAACAATGTATATCCGAAGCTAGGTGGGCATGGCATGGCATATGAGATAAATTATGCAAAGGGAGCATATCAATATCATCACAAGAAAAACAAATGCCAATAACCATGGGCTTGTCATCTATGCCATATGTGCAAATTGGGTTTATTTTAATGGCATATGCATAGTCACTATGAAGAGATTGCAAAAAATACATATGGTTGATCTCATGCATAGCATATGACAAGTCAAGCGGATTATCAAACATGATGTGACCTAAAGAATTGTCACAAGAAATCCTATGTAACATGGCATCACAACTAATAGACTCCACAATAGAATCATCATACTCATCATAAATGGGCAAATCATCGCATGGGGAAATCATACTAGCAGGAAGCATGGCAATACGTGGATCAACATCATGCAAGCAATCAATGTCAAGAATGTCCACTAGTGGGACTAGAGCATCACCGTCACCTTTGTTACCTTTGTCATTCCACTCAAGTGGTGTAGGTGAGGTGGGAAAGACCAAGTGGTGGTCATCATCATCATCTTGATGGAACCATGTGGGCGGTGCATCATAATCCACCATGGCCATCGTCTTGTCCAAAGGGAGGACGAAGTCGTCGAGGATCGGCGCGTCATCATAAATGGAACCTAGCACCAAACGAGAAGACACAATAGAGGTAGAGGTCAAGTTGTTAGAAATGCAAATGGCCTCACGAGACCTATCAACTATCTCACTCTCTCTATGTGGTGGTTCACTCACTCCCTCAAAATAGGTGCACTCAAACTCACGTATGGTGGAGTCACTCATCTCACTCAAGTGGTGGGGGTTGTGGCTCTCCTCACATGGGAATTGTGGCAACTCATCATATATGGGGCTAGTGGTGAAGTCACTCTCACTCTCAATATGGTGGCACAAGTCACTCAAGTCATCATACATCGCCGTGGTCGAAGGGAAGATCCCATGCTCAACCATCTCGTCGTCGTCACCGTGGATGAAGGCCGAAGATGGCACATCATCACTCTCCTCCATGACCGAAGGGAAAATCCCATGCTCGATCATCTCATCACCGTCGCCGTAGATGAAGGCCGAAGATGGCAATCACTCTCGCCTCCAAAGATGGAAGCATCATCCTTGCTCGCCACCTTGTCGCTCGCCTCCAAAGCTTGGTCCTTGAGGGTCTCCATAGTCGTACTCGTCGCCGCACCGTCTTGAAAAAGAGTCGAAGTAGACTCGGCACCATCAATGCCACAAAGAGGGATGGCGGTGAAGTCAAACTTGGGAGCATCGTCTTGGAGCTCGTCGGGCTTGGACATCTTGGTTGTACTAGCCTCATGCTTGTCATAGAGCTTGGTCGCCGCGAAGTTTGCTTGGGGTGGAGAAGCCTTGGCCTTCATGAGTTCTTGTTCCGCCTTGAGAGCACCAATGTAGTAGTCGTCGATGGACTTGTAGTTCTCGAGGAAGATGGTCTTGGAGATGTCGTTGTGCAATCCCATCATGAAGTGGAACTTCATCGAAATGGGGTCGTCCACGCCGGCTCGTCGCAAGGCAATCATCATCTCCTTGAAGTACTTGTCGATGGACTTGGATCCTTGGGTGGTGTTCTCCAATTGGCGTCGAAGTTGTTCCGTGTAGGTTGGAGGCACAAACTCTCGCCGTAAAGCTCTCTTCGTCTTGGGCCAACTCATCTCGTAGCTCTCCGAAGGTGTGTGAAGCCACCATATCGAGGCGTAGTCATGGAAGTTTCTTGTGGCGCACTTCACTTGATCTTCGGGACGAACTTGATGTAGCTTGAGGTAGTCGTCCATCAAACG
>NW_021171593.1:0-1649 GCF_002162155.2 Triticum dicoccoides
TGACGGAGGGCGTGGCTACGGCGAGGGGGTGGCGGCGATGGCGTCGGCCATGGCGTGGGAGAGCGAGGGGGAGGAGCTGGGGAGAGGAGGGGGTGTCTGGGGGGTTCAGAGGAGAGAGGGAGGGCGATTCACGGTGTTAGCCGGGCGAGGGAGGCGGCGAGGCGGCGAGCAGGTGCGTGGCACCCATGCGGTGCTCGCCGTCGAGCACCTGCCTGCCTGCCTGGCCGGCAAGCAGCTCGCTGGCGCGGTGCTGGGCTGGGCCGGCAGGTGGGCCGGGTGCTGGGCGCCAGGTAAGCGTTTCCCATTTTCTTTCTGTTTCTGTTTTTTAATACTTCTGCAACTTTGTTGAATTAAATAAAATACTTAGGCTACACCTAAAATCACCAAACTACTCCTGGTCCATAGTTGGATTATTTCCAACATGAAACATTTTAGTTTGGAGATATTTGAGCATTTAAATATTTTATATAATTTTAAATGCCCAAATTCAAATATTTATGATTTAATTCAAAAACCCTAGGATGGCCTAGGAAAATGTGCACCACTTTTGGCAGAGGTTCTGAACCAAGACAAAAATGATGGGCATTTTAGAAGGGCATTTCAGGTTCATTGAAAATTATTTTTAGTAAACCCTAATTGGTTTCAGAGGGGACTAGGGGTTCTGTCATCCCCATTTCAAGTTTCTGATGAAAGAGTAAACATGATGCAACACTCTAATGCATGGCTAACTAGGATGTGACAACTCACCCCCACTCAAAAGAATCTCGTCCCGAGATTTGGGTTCCTCCGGGAAGAAGGCGGGATACTCGAGTCGAAGACGATCCTCCCTTTCCCAAGTTGCTTCATCCTCAGAATGGTGCGACCATTGAACTTTGAGAAACTTGATATTACGACGTCGAGTGGTACGCTCGGCCCGATCGAGGATACGAATGGGGTACTCCCGATATGTAAGATTATCTTGGAGATCAAGCGTTTCGTGCTCCACTCCACGGATAGGATCCGAGAAGCAACGCCTGAGTTGAGAAACGTGGAAGACATCGTGGACTCTGGAGAGGTGCGGAGGTAGTTCCAACTAGTAGGCAACTTCTCCTCGTTTGGCGAGAATGCGAAAAGGTCCAATGTAACGAGGAGCCAATTTGCCTTTGATACCGAAACGATGGGTTCCCTTCAGAGGGGTAACCCGAAGATAAGCCTTCTCGTCAACCTCGAAAGTCATAGCCTTATGTTTTCGGTCATATTGACTCTTCTGACGGGATTGGGCGGTTTTCAACTTTTCACGAACGATGCGAACTTGCTCTTCTGCTTCCTGAATCATATCCGGGCCAAAGAATTGTCTTTCCCCGGTTTCTGACCAGTTAAGGGGTGTTCGACACCGTCGTCCATAGAGAACTTCAAAAGGGGCTTTACCCAAGCTAGATTGATAGCTGTTGTTGTAAGCGAATTCGGCAAATGGAAGGCACTTCTCCCAATCCATTCCGAATGAGATAACAGAGGCTCGAAGCATGTCTTCTAGAATCTGGTTGACGCGTTCTACTTGACCACTCGATTGAGGGTGAAAAGCGGTGCTAAAGGAAAGGCGGGTTCCCATAGCGTTTTGGAAACTTTCCCAAAATCGAGAGGTGAAAAGACTTCCTCGATCCGAGTTAATT
>NW_021171594.1:0-1303 GCF_002162155.2 Triticum dicoccoides
ACCTTGTAACATAGGCAAGAACCCCTTCTTGGACTGATCCATTCTGAATCTCTTCAAAATCTTATCAAGGTATGTGCTTTGTGAAAGACCTATGAGGCGTCTCGATCTATCTCTATAGATCTTGATGCCTAATATATAAGCAGCTTCTCCAAGGTCCTTCATTGAAAAACACTTATTCAAGTAGGCCTTAATGCTGTCCAGAAATTCTATATCATTTCCCATCAAGAGTATGTCATCTACATATAATATGAGAAATGCTACAGAGCTCCCACTCACTTTCTTGTAAACGCAGGCTTCTCCATAAGTCTGCATAAACCCAAATGCTTTGATCATCTCATCAAAGCGAATGTTCCAACTCCGAGATGCTTGCACCAGTCCATAAATGGATCGCTGGAGCTTGCATACTTTGTTAGCGTTCCGAGGATCGACAAAACCTTCCGGCTGCATCATATACAGTTCTTCCTTAAGATGCCCGTTAAGGAATGCTGTTTTGACGTCCATCTGCCATATCTCATAATCATAGTATGCGGCAATTGCTAACATGATTCGGACGGACTTTAGCTTCGCTAAGGGAGAGAATGTCTCGTCGTAGTCAATCCCTTGAACCTGTCGATAACCCTTAGCGACAAGTCGAGCTTTATAGATGGTAATATTACCATCCGCGTCCGTCTTCTTCTTAAAGATCCATTTGTTTTCTATCGCTCGCCGATCATCGGGCAAGTCTGTCAAAGTCCATACTTTGTTTTCATACATGGATTCTATCTCAGATTTCATGGCTTCAAGCCATTTGTTGGAATCCGGGCCCGCCATTGCTTCTTCATAGTTCGAAGGTTCATTGTTGTCTAACAACATGATTTCCAGGACAGGGTTGCCGTACCACTCTGGTGCGGAACGTGTCCTTGTGGACCTACGAAGTTCAGCAGTAACTTGATCCGAAGTACCTTGATCATCATCATTGTTTTCCTCTTCAGTTGGTGTGGGCATCACAGGAACGGTTTCCTGCGCTGCGCCACTTTCCTGCTCAAGAGGTAGTACTTCATCGAGTTCTACTTTCCTCCCACTTACTTCTTTCGAGAGAAACTCTTTTTCTAGAAAGCATCCGTTCTTGGCTACAAAGATCTTGCCTTCGGATCTTAAGTAGAAGGTATACCCTACAGTTTCCTTAGGGTATCCTATGAATACGCATTTTTCCGACTTGGGTTCGAGCTTTTCAGGTTGAAGTTTCTTGACATAAGCATCGCATCCCCAAACTTTCAGAAACGACAGCTTAGGTTTCTTTCCAAACCATAATTCATACGGTGTC
>NW_021171595.1:0-1341 GCF_002162155.2 Triticum dicoccoides
TCAACATGAAAGTTGCTCAGAACGACGTGACGAATCCGGATACGCAGTCCGTTCGTCCACCACACGCCTCTAACCTATCGAACCTGCAAACTTTCCTCTCCGGTTCATCTGTCTGACAAACGTCCGGAACCGGGAAAACTTCCCCGGATGTTTTTCCCCCCTAACCAGTACCCCCTCATACCACGTTAGGGCACGCCTAGCATCACTTCTTGACATGTCATGCATCGATATGCATCTATTTACTTGTATTCATTGTTTCTTCCCCCTCTTCTCTCCGGTAGACTACGAGACCGACGCTGCTGCTGGCCAGTTCGACTACGGTGTTGACGACCCCTCTCTCTTGCCAGAGCAACCAGGCAAGCCCCCCCCTTGATCACCAGATATCGCCTATTCTACTCTATACTGCTTGCATTAGAGTAGTGTAGCATGTTACTGCTTTCCGTTAATCCTATTCTGATGCATAGCCTGACATTGTCGCTACATCTGTTGATACCTTACCTGCAATCCTAAATGCTTAGTATAGGATGCTAGTTTATCATCATTGGCCCTACATTCTTCTCAGTCTGCCTTGCTATACTATCGGGCCGTGATCACATTGGGAGGTGATCACGGGTATATACTATACATACATACATACTATACAGATGGTGACTAAAGTCGGGTCAGCTCATTGAGTACCCGCAAGTGATTCTGACGAGGGGGCTGAAAGGACAGGTGGCTCCATCCCGGTAGAGGTGGGCCTGGGTTCCCGACGGCCCTCGACTGTTACTTTGTGGCGGAGCGACAGGGCAGGTTGAGACCACCTAGGAGACAGGTGGGCCTGGCCCTGTTCGGCATTCGCGGATACTTAACACGCTTAACGAGATCTTAGTATTTGATCTGAGTCTGGCTACGAGCCTATACGCACTAACCATCTACGTGGGAGTAGTTATGGGTATCCCGACGTCGTGGTATCAGCCGAAGCACTTCAGACGTCAGCGACGGAGCGGCGCGCGCCGAATTGGACTGGAACGCCACTAGGCTAGGTCTGCTTTCGGCCGCGTACGCAACGTGCAGGTGTGCTATGGGCGATGGGCCCAGACCCCTGTGCGCTTAGGTTTAGACCGGCGTGCTGGCCTCTCTGTTTTGCCTAGGTGGGGCTGCGACGTGTTGATCTTCCGCGGCCGGGCATGACCCAGGAAAGTGTGTCCGGCCAAATGGGATCGAGCGTGTTGGGTTATGTGGTGCACCCCTGCAGGGAAGTTAATCTATTCGAATAGCCGTGATCTTCGGTAACAGGACGACTTGGAGTTGTACCTTGACCTTATGACAACTAGAACCGGATACTTAATAAAACACACC
>NW_021171596.1:0-992 GCF_002162155.2 Triticum dicoccoides
GCGATCTACAAGTGGTATGTAGATGCAAACTCTCTCCCTAGACTCGTTGCTTAGATGAACTCATAGATGGATCTTGGTGAAACCGTAGGAAAATTTTTAATTTTCTGCAACGTTCCCCAAAAGTGGCATCATGAGCTAGGTCTATGCGTAGTTCTCTTTGCACGAGTAGAACACAACTTTGTTGTGGGCGTGGATTTTGTCATCTTACTTGCCTCTACTAGTCTTTTCTTGCTCAACGGTATTGTGGGATGAAGCGGCCCGGACCAACCTTACACGTACTCTTACGTGAGACCGGTTCCACCGACTGACATGCACAAGTTGCATAAGGTGGCTGGCGGGTGTCTGTCTCTCCCACCTTAGTTGGAGCGGAATCGATGAACAGGGCCCTTATGAAGGGCAAATAGAAGTTGACAAAATCACGTTGTGGTGATTCGTAGGTAAGAAAACGTTCTTGCTAGAACCCAATTGCAGCCACGTAAAAGATGCAACAACAATTAGAGGACGTCTAACTTGTTTTTGCAGCGATTGATCATGTGATGTGATATGGTCAGAAGTTGTGATGAATGATGAATTGTGATGTATGAGATCATGTTCTTTGTAATAGGATTCACGACTTGCATGTCGATGAGTATGACAACCGGCAGGAGCCATAGGAGTTGTCATTATTTTTTGTATGACCTGCGTGTCATTGAATAACGCCATGTAAACTACTTTACTTTATTGCTAAACGTTAGTCATAGAAGTAGAAGTAGTCGTTGGCGTGACAACTTCATGAAGACACGATGATGGAGATCATGATGATGGAGATCATGGTGTCAAGCCGGTGACAAGATGATCATGGAGCCCCGAAGATGAAGATCAATGGAGCTATATGATATTGGCCATATCATGTCACAACTATATAATTGCATGTGATGTTTATTATGTATTATGCATCTTGTTTACTTAGGACGACGGTAGTAAATAAGATGATCCCTTATAAAATTTCAAGA
>NW_021171597.1:0-1956 GCF_002162155.2 Triticum dicoccoides
GGCATCTTCGCCGCGTGGGATGGCGGCATCTTCGCCGCGTGGTTTGCTGAGGCGGCCGTTTCGGGGGCGCCGATTTCTGTTTGGCAACGATGATGGCGTCAAGAGGAGCTTGGTTCCCTTGTGAGGCTCGTCGTCAAAGTCGGAGTTGTCGGTTGTTGGCGCGTGTGGCCATCTGTTGGCATGTGCCGTCATTGCTCTGTGTAGCTGTTTGTGGGGGAGGCTTCGTTGGTGGAGCTCTATGGTGAAGTCGGAGTCGCCCGTTCGGAGGTAACCGGTGATGACGATGACGCTTGCGACTTCCCGGCGGATGTCTTTTCTTCTTTGCAGCTCATGTTTCATGTCGGTGGTCAGGTTGGCCGGTGGTGCTCATGTTATATGGGTTGGGTTGTATCGGTTTTAGCCCGGTTTTCCGTCAATTAACCGGGCAATTCTCACTTCTTCTTAATCAATGAAAATGGCAAGTCTTTTGCCTCGTTTCAAAAAAACAAACAAACAAAAAAAACCCGTAGAACTAGAGTTAGAAACACTAGCCAGTCAATAGCTACTATATTATAGTAGCCAACGAATTAATGTTTTGACCTTAAGCCAAGCATGGCACATCGAAAGAAGGCAAAAAAAAGTCCTAGTATGAAATTTTCTAGTATGTTCTGGCTTGGAAGCTGCCGTGGACATCAGTTTCGTAGTATGACGCGAGAATGCAAGATAGGTTAGCTAAGAGCACCGTTAATAGACAAAGTACATCGTTTCATTTGCTTAAACAACAATGACCCAAGATTAGCTGAGTGCACAAGTGCGATGAGTTTAGGAGCTTCATGAGGAAGCATATCCCATTATCCCCAGACGACTACAATTCGAGGACTGCAATGTATATGCGTGACAATGCTTTTTTCATAAAGGTAGTTTTCATGACACAAAACACACACGAGAGCAATACAAGTGAAAAGTTCACAATTAGCCTCTATATCGCTAGAACGTACACAACCCAGGCAAGACTGGCTAGTCTACAACAAAAAGGAAAATAACACAGCCAACTCAATGTGACGGAAGTCCGATCTGAAGACGATCCATGTTTGGTAAATATCTCTTGGACGCACGCTGCATATGCATACATTTCGCATAGGGAACTGCCAGGTGCTCCGGTCGGTGTAGAGTACACTAAAAGCAGAGTCAACGCTACATGAAAAGGCAATCTGCAATGGAGTTTTTTTTTCTTTCTTTTGAAAAAGCGATAATTTTTAAATAGTCAAAGGCACTAATACAGTGCTAGCGCCCCCACGAGGACAAGGGTTTTAAGCTTCATATTTTTTCAATTAATTGGGGCATCATAGTGGAGGAAAATCCGGTATATAGATCTGACTGAGAACTTCCGGTTCTTGTGAAGGTTCCACCGGAACTCATCAGAACTATGTCATTGTTGAACGTAGCCTATGCGTGATTAAGTCATAGCCTTCAAGGAGGTGAGGTACTTAGGATTTGTTCAATCATGTTGTGTTTTCCACGCACACCGTGAAATAATCCTCCCAAAATCTCATTCAAAAATATATTCAAGACCACAAACATTCCTGAAGACCTTGAACATTTGATATAGGTAATGTGGGTGGAGAACAGGCTGTGCGGTCACACCATTTTTGAAGAGGCACACACAAGGTCAGCAAGGATTCGATCTTCTCCAGTAAGGGCCGATTTGGCATATTGGCTGGACATAAATTCCGGATTTGGTGCAATATACATGGATCCCTCCTTGCTTCTCGGCTAAACCCGTTATTCCTCGGGGAAGATGCCTCCATCGGAGAGTCTTTGGGTTCATGGATGACAAACACGGCAGGGATATACCACTCCCGCACCAGGCTTTTCTTCCCCTCGATGTTGAAGCAATTTTTCGTACTCCGCGTCATAGCGACAACTTGAGGACCTCATGGCATGGGCACTAGAGCTAAACGGATATAATAGGTACCC
>NW_021171598.1:0-1119 GCF_002162155.2 Triticum dicoccoides
AAGTGGCACAGACTTACAGGGACAGGCATCCATGACCCAGCTTCGAACGTGTCGGTCATCAGCAAGTGGGTCCGGGCTGTAGCACTGGGCTAGCAGGACTCCGGTAAACCGGGCTGTAGCGGGCTAACAGGACTCCGGTACTCAAAGCGTGACATTTCCCCGAAGGGACAGACACAGGAACGAAGAAGGACACATGCCGGCCAGCCTAGGTGTTCCAGAGCAGTAGCAAGCTACCATGGCTCAGCGGTGACACTAGGAGACATTTCCCGGTAAGAGAGGCTACTAAAGATAAACAACTAGATAGTCAGATCCCACACATACCAAGCATTTCAATCATACACACAATATGCTCGATATGTGTAAATACAACGAAGCATCACAACATGACTCTACGACACAAGTACTTTATTTAAGGCTCAGGGAGCCATACATAGCATACACAAAGGTACGGGTCTCACGACCCCACATTCAAGTCATACAGTCATACAAACCAGCAGCGGAAGTACCTTGTCTGAGTACAGACAACTAATAAAATAAAAGAGGCTTGGAAAGCCTAGCTATACTACGTGGTCCATCACAAGCTCAGGTTCACCACCTGGGTCTTTAGCCTACTCGTTGATGTCAACGTCTACATAGAACCCATCAGAAGGGGTTGCAGCGTCTTCTGTAAAAATGTAGATTATAGCAACATGAGTACAAAGGTACTCAGCAAGACTTACATCAGATCCTACATACATGCATAGTATCAAGAAGGGTTGGTGGAGTTATTGCAGCAAGCCAGCTTTGACTCTTGGCTAGGCTATCCTACGATACTCCAACTTGAAATGGTTTTGCGCACACGAGTCCACTACTCACCAATTCGATACACTACCGAGGATCCGCCTCCGTCTTCCTACGGAAGAGCCATCCTCGGCACTCACACTTATCTTGAGGCTTTTAACAGTTTCCATTTACTTGTCTATGAACTGTATAGGCAACCAAGTAGTCCTTTACCGCGGACGCGGCTATTCGAATAGATTATGATAACCCTGCAGGGGTGTACTTCTTCATACATGTTTCCACCACTTAGCGTCTGCACACGACATGTGCTCGGCAGACTTCAAGCGAAAGCCGACGTGG
>NW_021171599.1:0-793 GCF_002162155.2 Triticum dicoccoides
ACGTTTTGTTAAAAAAAGGAATTAAAAATAATATATAAAATAAATAAAATAAATAAATAGATAATAATAATTTAATTAATTAATTAATTAAGGAATTAATTAAGTTAATTAATCATAATTACATTAACCTAACTAACTAATTACTTTAATTAAACAGTAGTTAGATTAGTTAAACACTAATTAGACTAAACAGTCAATGACTAGTGGGACCCACACGTCAGTTGACCAGTCAACACCTCTGTTGACTGCTGACGTCATGCTGACGTCATGATGACGTCAGCAAATATTGTTTTGGATAATGTTGAATTTAGATAAATAATTAAAATCAGAAAATGATAAAATCTTTAGAAAATCATATCTTTCAATCCATAACTCGGATGAAAATACTTTCTACATGAAAGTTGATCAGAACAACGAGACGAATCCGGATACGCAGCCCGTTCGCCCACCACACACCTCTAACATACCAAACACGCAACTTTCCCCCTCCGGTTCATCTGTCCGAAAACGCGAAACACCGGGAATACTTTCCCGGATGTTTCCCCCCTTCGTCGGTATCACCTACTACCGCGATTGGGCACACCTAGCATCGTTACTTGTCATGTCATGCATCGATATGCATTTGTTTGCATTGTATTCATTGTTTCTTCCCCCTCTTCTCTCCGGTAGACTACGAGACCGACGCTGCTGCTGCCCAGTTCGACTACGGAGTTGACGACCCCTCCTTCTTGCCAGAGCAACCAGGCAAGCCCCCCCCCCCTTGATCACCAGATATCGCCTATTCTCTTCTATA
>NW_021171600.1:0-1242 GCF_002162155.2 Triticum dicoccoides
GGTTTCGAGATCAACAATTAACATACGGAAGTAGAAACTGAACTCAAGCTTAGAACCATCAATCCTACAAGTCTGCAGATTAGTAACACGTGATCCTGATAGAAAGAAGAGAAAGCCTAGTTCCTTAATCCCCGTAGGAAAGATAAGATGACTCAGATCAGAAGGGCATAAGGTATAAGAAGTAAAAAGAGCCTTACGTTCCATCCCACAATCAATTCCCTTATATAACTAAAGAATTTCTAGACTCAACTTCGACCAGTTTGGCTTGGTAATCCTACAGGCAGTCAAGCTCTGATACCAACGCTGTCAGGACCCCGACTCAATGCCACATCGATCTAGCATGTAACACCTCATATCACTTTGCGGCCTCACGCACGGTATTCCCACGGGTGTCGCCTTACCTTTGCCCGGGACGGTTTGCGCCTTTTGGCACACGTATATGACAGTGTCGCTAGCATCCATATGATAAGGAGCCCGGGCTGACATGGCTAGTCGTAAACCCAAAGTGGCACAAACTTACAGGGACAGGCATCCATGACCCAACATCGAACGTGTCGGTCATCAGCGAGTGAATCCAGGCTGTAGCACTGGGCTAGCAGGACTCCGGTGAACCGGGCTGTAGCGGGCTAACAGGACTCCGGTATTCATCGCGTGACATTTCCCCGTAGGGACAGACACAGGAACGAAGAAGGACACATGCCGGCCAGCCTAAGTGTTCCGGAGCAGTAGCAAGCTACCATGGCTCGGTGGAAACACTAGGAGACATTTCCCGGTAAGAGAGGCTACTAAAGATAAACAACTAGATAGTCAGATCCCACACATACCAAGCATTTCAATAACATACACACAATATGCTTGATATGTGCAAATACAACATGGCATCACAACATGACTCTACGACTCAAGTAATTTATCAATAGGCTCCGAGGAGCGAGATATTACAAACATGGGTCTCATGACCCAACAATCAGAGCATACAAGTCAAAGCACAAGCGGAAGCTATCATGTCTGAGTACAGACATCTATAAATGAAAAAGGCTGAGAAGCCTGACTATCTATCAGATCCTGCCGAGGGCACAAGATCGTAGCTGAGGTATCAAGCTAAACGTCGAAGTCCACGCGAAACTACTAGTGAGACCGAAGTCTCTCTGCAAAAACATAAAATAGGCAAACGTGAGTACAAATGTACCCAGCAAGACTTACATCAGATCTAGCTACATATGCATCATTATCAACAAAGGG
>NW_021171601.1:0-1963 GCF_002162155.2 Triticum dicoccoides
AGAGTCTGAGTCAAATTACAAGCCCAAAGGTGTTGCATCATCTCCACTTGGGCCCATGAGCCTTGTACGACCTAGGGTTAGTTTTAGGCTGCCTTGGGACGTCCTCCCACCTCCTTGGCCGCCACCCCTTGCTCCTATATAAGTAGATCCATCTAGTAGCTTTTTCCTTGGGATTTGTTTAGTTAAAAGTTAGCCATTGCAACTTCGTGTACTTCGTTTGTGTCCAACGACCAGACCAAGACCGCTTACGGATCCCCACCATTATCAATACCTCATATATATTTGCAATATTCAGATTGCTTTATCATATTCTTGCTCGTTCTTCGATTGCTTGCAGGAATAGACCTTCGTGGTCAGGCTGACTGTGCTTCCGGCATCGTCAGTAACCTCAGGAGATTGGTTTAGCGATTGCTAAGGCACAACGTCGTGCACGTTTGTAGTCGGATCGTCAAAGTCGTCTCCACCAAATTGATAGTTATCATCTCATCGAAAGATCAGGACACCCTCGCCTCTAGCACATGTTTTCTACCCTTATCTCCAGCAAGTTTATATTTGGCATTCATACGCTCAATGTTTTCCTTAGTTAACTCATGCATTTTTAAAATCAATTCAGCACGTTGTTTAGCATCAAAATTAACCTTCTCCGAAGATGGAAGAGGCAAGAAATCAATAGGTGCACGAGGTAGGAAACCATACACAACTTCAAAAGGGCACATCTTAGTAGTAGAATGCAATGAACGATTATAAGCAAATTCAATATGAGGCAAGCATTCCTCCCACATTTTCTTATTACTCTTCAAAACAGCCCTAAGCATAGTAGACAATATTCTATTGACTACTTCAGTTTGGCCATCAGTTTGGGGGTGACAAGTAGTACTAAAAAGCAGTTTAGTCCCCTACTTAGCCAATAAACATCTCCAATAGTGGCTAAGAAATTTAGTATCACGATCTGAAACAATAGTATTTGGCACACCATGCAAGCGAATAATTTCACGAAAGAACAAATCAGCAACATTAACAGCATCATCGCTTTTATGACATGGTATAAAGTGTGCCATTTTCGAGAATCTATCCACGACAACAAATATGCTATCCCTCCCCTTCTTTGTTCGAGATAAACCTAAAACAAAGTCCATAGATATATCCTCCCAAGGAACACTAGGTACAGGCAAAGGCATATATAAACCATGAGGATTGAGTCGTGACTTAGCTTTTTGACATGTAGTGCAGCGAGCAATAAAACGCTCAACATCCCGTCTCATCTTTGGCCAAAAGAAATGTGTAGCAAGTACGTCCTCCGTCTTCCTCACGCCAAAGTGTCCCATTAATCCTCCTCCATGCGCCTCCTGCAACAACAAAAGACGAATGGAGCTAGCTGGAATGCATAGCTTGTTAGCACGAAACACAAATCCATCGTTATAGACAAACTTGTTCCACATTCTTCCTTCTTTACAATTCTGCATTACATCTTTAAAATCAGCATCATGCACATATTGATATTTGATGGTCTCCAAACCAAATATTTTGAAGTCAAGTTGTGAAAGCATAGTATAGCGACGAGACAATGCATCAGCAATAATATTTTCTTTTCCCTTCTTGTGTTTAATGACATAAGGGAAAGTCTCAATGAATTCAACCCATTTAGCATGTCTACGATTCAGTTTAGCTTGACTTTTAATATGTTTCAAAGATTCATGATCAGAATGTATAACAAATTCTTTGGGCCATAAATAATGTTGCCATGTTTCTAAAGTCCGAACAAGAGCATATAATTCTTTATCATAAGTAGAATAATTCAGACTAGGCCCACTCAATTTTTCAGAAAAGTATGCAACAGGTTTGCTATCTTGTAATAACACACCTCCTAATCCAATTCCACTAGCATCACATTCAAGCTCAAAAGTCTTATTAAAATCAGGAAGTTGGAGTAAAGGAGCATGTGTCAACTTATCTTTCAATACCG
>NW_021171602.1:0-852 GCF_002162155.2 Triticum dicoccoides
AAAAAAAGAAAAAAAAAAGAGGAGAAGAAGAAAGGAATAGAGGAGAAGATCGAAGAAAAACAAGAAGAAAAAGAAAAGAGGAGAAGAAGAAAGGAATAGAGGAGAAGAAGAAAAAATAGAAATTTTTTTCTATTTTTTCTTCTTCTCCTCTATTCCTTTCTTCTTCTCCTCTTCCTTTTCTTCTTTTTTGTTCTTCTTATTTATTTCTCCTCTTCTTCCTCTCCTCTTCTTCTTTCTTTCCTCTTCTTATTTCCTTTTTCCTCTCATTCTTTTTCTTCTTCTTCCCTTCCTAGCTAGATATATAAAACTTTTCTAAAATTGTAATTTTTGCATATATAAAACTTTTCCATGGATCATCATTTCTCATATATATCGAATATATATCCATTGTCATATATAAAAACTTTCTATATATGAACAAAAAACTTTCTATGAACAAAAAAACATTTTTGACATATATATTTAGCATATTCTAGCCACATACACATATACATTATAGCCACATACACATATACATCACATACACATATACATTATAGCCATATACACATATACATCATATGAACAAAAAAATAAACTAATAAAAATAAAAAAAACATATAGCCACATATGAACAAAAAAATATAGCCACATCCATACACATATACATTATATATATATATGAACAAAAAAATTAAACTAATAAAAAAACAGAGCCGGGGCGGCGGCTCACAACAGGGGCAGGCGAGGGCACCGGCGCGCGGGGGCGGGACGGGGCAGGCGCAGGGCGATGGCGACGGCGAGCACGTGGAGGGGCTCGGGGCGCCAGGGCGGCGCGCGCGAGCAGGGGAGCTGAGGCGATGGCGGGGGCGG
>NW_021171603.1:0-2597 GCF_002162155.2 Triticum dicoccoides
GAGGGCACATGTCAAGTTTGTGTGTGGCTGGGAGACATGACTAGAGCGCTTGATGTATCGCTGTGTGGGGGGGGGGTAGGGGGTGGGGGGAGGGGTAGGCAGAGGCCTAACTATAGAGGTAGAATGACTCGTATATGTGTTGAGAAGGAGAGACCCAGCTATGTCATGAGGGAGATCGGTCGACATCCATACATAACTGAAGGACGGGAAATATGATGGGACAGAGAGAGAGAGGAGAGAGAGAGGGAGGGAGAGGAAGGGAGAGGGGTAGAGTGCTGGATGGGTGATGGAGTTGCTTCTCGGAGATGTTGGGAGAGGCCTACTTGACAAACTGAGGGTGGAACTGCAATGTTATCAATAAGAGTGGGGATGTGTTTCTGTGTGTGCCTGTGCGTGATAGATCTGTCGGGACGCATCCATGGATGATGAAGGGGAACCATGTGTTTGGTAAGCAATCCTAACTAGATCGGTAGATCAATTGTTGTTTGTCGGAGGAAGGGAGAGACACAACTAATGAGGTAGATCGATCGATGTGTGGGTAAAAACGAGTTAGAAGGACCTAGCTGGCTATATGTATAGCGAGAGATCGGTCGGTGTACGTCCATTTGTTAGAGGCAAATAAGGCCCAGTGAGACGGATAGACAGAGAGAATGGAGCTAGGAGGTGGTGCGAGAGGCCCAACTACTAGCTGGATAGGGGGAGGAGTGTGCGGTTGTGAGATCGTTTAAAAGAGGGGTGAGAGTTTACACGTGTGTATGACCATATGAGAGACACAAGGCAAGGACACATAAAGGAGGAGATTGAAGCTGTGTGTGTATGCTGTAGGCAGGCATCGCTGGAGAGGTTTATCGATCGGTGTGTGTCGGAAAGGAGCTGTGGAGACTCTGGGAGAATGACCTAAAGGAAAAAATGAATGTGCCTCGTGGATAGAATGTCGAGGGAGGGGGAGGGCGAGGAGGGCGTGTGCATGCACGAGAGAAAGTTAGTGGTAGCTACAAAGGTTAGAGGACTGTGTGGGTGTAAGTGACTAACAAAGATCATAATTTGATATTAAAGCGGATTCATATATTTGAATAGGAGATCATAGTGTTTTAAACATTGCATGCATGAATATAGCGGTGATACACGTGTTGTGCACATGTTATACCATAATGTGATAATGCATGGCATTTGCAACTCACAGCTAAATGCCGAACAATCTAAACCATACTATACATCAAACAATCTCACATTTTATTTGAATTTGTGATAATGTGCGGCGTTTGCGGCTTACAACTAAATATCGAGCAATCTAAACAATACTATATATCGAACATTCTCACATTTTATTTGAATTTGTGGTAATGTGTGGTGTTTGCAACTCACATCTAAATACTTGTAGGCGTAGGGGGCACCATACATAACGTGATAAACACATTATACATACGAGACATGGTTTAGATTATGAAGATCTAACTAGAGCTAGAAATGTAATGTGATTTGAAATCAAAATAAAGTGGATTCAAAAAATCTAGTTCGAGTTCATATAGTACACATAGTTCATATGTAAATCGATACTGATCATGTGCTGTGCTGTGAAGATAGTACACAAACGATGGTTTAACTTGACAATAATGATGATTGTAGATCTTATTAAAATAGAGAAACGAATTCAAATGCTTTGACTTCACAACAATCATTACTGTAGATCTTATTCAAATTTAGTTCATATTGAAGCGGTAGTATATACGTTTGGAATGCACTAAAACGTTCATTTGAGTAGTAGGTTGCATGCATTATACACGTAGAGAAATATTTTAATTGAACATAACATGAATTCAAAGTTTTGAATGACATTTGTAGTGTGCATTGATTTGGTACAGTACACGTTAGGCTTGTCAGGTAATTTCAACCCGCGCCTTGTTAGCCCGAAATATTTAACATATATCTTTGTCTCGTTGTGCTCCGACAACTCCCTCCATCTCAACCCGCGCCTTGCTATTCCGAAATTACACCGCGCGCGAAAACTCTCACCTCCTGTGAAATCCCGACATGCGAAATGCCTGTGGTACCCCTGAACCGAAAGAACCGCCTCAAATCAGTGAGGGGTACTTTCATAACTTACCCCACATTTTGGACAAGCGCGTCTCTAAGCCATGGTTCCCCACTGCCATCCCATCCGCCCACCCATTCGTACACCGAGGCCGCGAAAACCCGCGAGAAACCCCACACCCTGCTCCATCCGCCACCCAGCCGGAGCTTCTTCCCTAACGACGTCGTCCACAGCAACACCTCGACGTCCCTCATCCACCGTACCGGATGAGGATCCGTCGTCGATCTCATCGTCTCGCCGGTTCAGCCACCCCGTCCTCCACCTCCAAGGAGCTGCCCCGACGTTCCCCACGTCTTTCGCGCAACCTTCATTCCGACACCGCCGTCTTCACCTGCACCACCGGAAGAGCATCATCATCACCGTTTCCTCAGATGAAGCTACGGCCTAATCGGCGCCACCAAAGAGGTTGTACACTAATCGCCGCATTTTCTTCTTGATTCGATCTCACGGTGCTGCCGGCGCTCGGTCCCGAGCCGACACGGCGCGGCTCCATCCACGGCGGCGT
>NW_021171604.1:0-2262 GCF_002162155.2 Triticum dicoccoides
TAGAGAAAATAATATTTACACAAGTTCAATCTGCTGACGTGGTGGCGTGACGTCACACCACTACCAAGCCTTTCTTGAATCGTTTTTATTATACCACCTCAGCGTGTTTAGCGAAGCGGTTTCCTTGGCACGTCTTGTCGAAGCAGAGATCATGTTCCCCTTATTCTGGGATTCCCACCCAACCGCGCCATTGAACGCGGCGCTTGTGGGATAAGCGAGTTTTATCAGGCCGGTGGGGACGCATGTTTCCGTCCGCCCATATAAGGGGATAAAGATCCAACCCTTTTACCTGTGCCTTCTTCCTCCTTGGCTTATCCATCTCTGCGAACTCGAGCTCCAGCGCCCAAGTCCGCACATCTCACCTCAACCTTCTCCAGCTATGTCCGGAGCGGGAGGCAAGTGGATGGCCTCCTCCGTCACGGAGGGGAACATCCAGAAGCTGCGCAGCGCCGGATATTTATCCAGCAACATCGCGCATCGGCTCCCCGACGAGGGAGAGCTCATCCCCACCCCCAGGCCCCATGAGAGGGTAGTATTTCTTACCCATTTCCTCCGCGGACTGGGCTTCCCACTCCATCCCTTTGTCCGGGGGCTCATGTTCTACTACGGCCTGGATTTCCATGATCTGGCCCCCAATTTCATTCTCAACATCTCAGCGTTTATCGTCGTGTGTGAGGCCTTCCTCTGCATCCAGCCCCACTTCGGCTTGTGGCTCAAGACCTTCAGTGTCAAGCCGAAGGTTGTGAAGGGCAGCCAAGCGGAGTGCGGAGGCGCCATGGTGGGCAGGATGTCCAACGTTACTTGGCTTGAGGGCACTTTCGTGGAAACCATTAAGGGGTGGCAATCGGGGTGGTCCTACATCACCGAGCCGCGTGACCCCGAATGGGAAGCGGCCCCCGAATTCAGATCTGGCATCCCCACACGGCTCACCTCCTGGAAAGAGAGCGGCCGGACATGGGGTGATTCGGAGGAGCTGACCGGACTCCAAGCCTGCGTCCAAAAGCTAGTGGACAAGAAGCTCAAGCTTGTCAACATAGTCCAGGTCATGCTCATCCGCCGGATCCTCCCGTGCCAACGATGGGGCTTCAACATGTGGGAGTTCGATCCGGCGCAGCACCAGACTTTGAGCGGACTCTTCGACACTACGTACGAAGATGTCTGGAAGGTGTTGTTCAAGGGCGCCGAGGCTCCCGCATCCGCTACCGAAGATCGCGGATTCAGCTCGCAGCATCTGGCTGACGAGGTAAGCGATTTCGTTCTTTACGGGACGCTTGTTTTCCATAGTTTGACTCTATGCGGGATCTAAACTCCCTTTCCTTTGACAGGACTGGCTGACGAAGGCCGAACAGACTATCTGTCCAGCCACATTGCCAGAGGACCCAGCGGACGCCCGCCTAATGAGGCTGCTGGCTCCGGCACCCCACGTGGTGCCGGAGAAGAAGGCCAAGAAAAAGGCCACGGGCACTCGGAAGAGTTCCCGTTTTCAGGTGTTATCGGATGACGACTCCGAGGCCGACTCTTCTCGCAAAGGTGAGGAGGAGAAGAAGAAAGCCTCTCCCCTAGCGGGGGGAGGGAGGAAAAGGAAGGCCTCCCCAACGAGGGAGGCCGAAGGGTCCAAGAAGGGAAAAACTCTTTCCCCGGACTGCTCTGCCAACGCCAGTGACGACGACGAGGACTGGCCTCCAATGGCCAAGCCCCTGGCGAGATCGTAAGTATCCGGACTCCCGAATAACTTCATGGTTTTTCTTTTTTGCCATGCAATGTATTTCTAATGCCGCATACAACCCTGCAGTCCGCCCAAGGATGATCTTCCCGCTTCGTCGAGCGGGTCCTTAGGTGCGTCGGATATGGATTCTCTTCCGACCGCCTCCACCCCCCGTGATGCGGACGATGCCGAGGTGGGATCCCAGGAAGGGACCCACCAGGAGGAGGAGGCCCCGGAGGTGTCGCAGGACAACCTCCCGGACATTGCACCGGACTCGGCCCCGGAACCCATAGTGGCTCCGGAGTCCGGCGGGCGGCCCCTTTGTAAGAAGGGCAAGACCGCGATGCTGGCAGCCTCCGTCCAACCGGAGGCGCCGGATAGCTTGCTGGAGGCGCTCAATGGCGCCTCCATCGAAGAGGAACACCGCACTGTTATGAGTGCGGTGATTCAGAAGGTTCAGCTCGCCAAGAGCGGGTTGACCGAAGCCTGCAGCAGCCTTCTAACAGGCTTTGAGGTAAGAATTTTGATATATGTAAAATAGTACCGCATAGACAGTA
>NW_021171605.1:0-560 GCF_002162155.2 Triticum dicoccoides
AGAAATGAAAAAATAAATAGCAAAAAAGAAAAAAATGCCTATAATATTTGTTATGACTAACTAAAATTACCAATATGAGTATAATGATAAAACAGAGTAATATAAAATAGCAGGAAAAAGAATGACTCAAAAATCAATTTTTATAGTAAAGTTATTCATAAACTAGTGATTCACACAAATTTAAAAAAATTCAAATTTAAACTATTTAAATTTCAAAACTAATGGCACTAACAGAAAGTTTATAATTTTTGTGACCTAAAAGAAAAAAATCACTAAAAAACTATAAGTATTTAGTTCTAAGTAGAAATGAAAAAAAATAAATAGTAAAAAAATGCCCCCTACTGGGCCACCACGACCTGAATACGACTAGAAGCCCATCCATGGGCCAGGATTCAGGCCCGCAGAAGGCCCAGCAGGCCCACAGGCATAGCGGTGTGAGATTAGGCCCAAAGGCCTGCAGTTCTGAGGAGTTCGATGGAGAGGGCGGGGCAGCGCTTATAAATAGGTGCGGCCGCTCTTCAGCTAGCGAGGTGGGACTAAACATCTCACCGCACCGCGGC
>NW_021171606.1:0-934 GCF_002162155.2 Triticum dicoccoides
TCATGTTTTGCTCTAGGGAGAGGTTTAGTCAACGGATCTGCTACATTCAGGTCCGTATGTACTTTACAAATCTCTATGTCTCCATCTTGAACATTTTCACGAATAGAGTTGAAGCGACGCTTGATGTGCCTTGTCTTCTTGTGAAACCTGGGCTCCTTGGCAAGTGCAATAGCTCCAGTGTTGTCACAGAAGAGCTTGATCGGCCCCGACGCATTGGGTATGACTCCTAGGTCGGTGATGAACTCCTTCACCCATATTGCTTCATGTGCTGCCTCCGAGGCTGCCATGTACTCCGCTTCACATGTAGATCCCGCCACGACGCTTTGCTTGCAACTGCACCAGCTTACTGCCCCACCATTCAAAATATACACGTATCCGGTTTGTGACTTAGAGTGATCCAGATCTGTGTCGAAGCTAGCGTCGACGTAACCCTTTACGACGAGCTCTTCGTCACCTCCATAAACGAGAACCATTTCCTTAGTCCTTTTCAGGTACTTCAGGATATTCTTGACCGCTGTCCAGTGTTCCTTGCCGGGATTACTTTGGTACCTTCCTACCAAACTGACGGCAAGGTTAACATCAGGTCTGGTACACAGCATGGCATACATAATAGAACCTATGGCTGAGGCATAGGGGATGACGCTCATCTCTTCTATATCTTCTGCCGTGGTCGGACACTGAGCTGAGCTCAATTTCACACCTTGTAACACAGGCAAGAACCCTTTCTTGGATTGATCCATATTGAACTTCTTCAATATCTTATCAAGGTATGTGCTTTGTGAAAGACCTATGAGGCGTCTTGATCTATCTCTATAGATTTTGATGCCTAATATATAAGCAGCTTCTCCAAGGTCCTTCATTGAAAAACTTTTATTCAAGTAGGCCTTGATGCTGTCCAAGAGTTCTATATCATTTCCCATCAAGAGTATGTCAT
>NW_021171607.1:0-1572 GCF_002162155.2 Triticum dicoccoides
TCTCCGGGTTGTGGCCCCCCTCACGGACGGCAATGAAACGGTAGTAGACGTTCTGCGGTAACGATGCAGCGTGAATATTATTAAATACTTGGAGCGCGATAAAATCATGAGTTTTTTACACAACATGGGCACATGTGCTATAGGACTGATGGTAATTTTTCATAATTTTTTGTGACGGAGAAGTATCTGAACACTTCCCTCTACGCGGATTGCTCTTCGCACGTCTACGACTGTGGCCGGCGGCCTCCGGGGGCTAGCATACCGTCAAATCTTGCGTAGGCGGCCTCTCACAAATCTGGAAGTGTTGAGGCGGTTGCGAACGCCCAGCACGCGTCTCCGGGGTGTGCCCCCCCCCCCTCACGGACGCCGCCGGCACCTGGAGGGGGGAAACGGACGCGTCGGGTCTACACGGAGTGGATGTAGCTGTGGGTTTGGCTCGGATGTTGCTCCAAAGTGTTCCTCTGGGCCGACCTAACACAACCGGGTGGAGAGGTCCACTGGTCAAAGCCCGTCCGTGCAAAGTCAAAGGGCTAGATCCCGTGGTCAAACGCTACAGGGTTAGCCGGGACGGGGGCCCTGCGGGGGTAGCAATGCCACCGGAGCGTCGTACCGGGCCCTCATACATGCGGGGTGGTGTTGTGGCATGTCCGAAGAGGCGGCACACGTCTCCGGGTTGTGGCCCCCCCTCACAGACGGCAATGAAACGGTAGTAGACGTTCTGCGGTAACGATGCAGCGTGAATATTATTAAATACTTGGAGCGCGATAAAATCATGAGTTTTTTACACAACGTGGGCACATGTGCTATAGGACTGATGGTAATTTTCATAATTTTTTGTGATGGAGAAGTATCTGAACACTTCCCTCTACGCGGATTGCTCTTCGCACGTCTACGACTGTGGCCGGCGGCCTCCGGGGGCTAGCATACCGTCAAATCTTGCGTAGGCGGCCTCTCACAAATCTAGAAGTGTTGAGGCGGTTGCAAACGCCCAGCACGCGTCTCCGGGGTGTGCCCCCCCCTCACGGATGCCGCCGCCGCCGGCACCTGGAGGGGGGAAACGGACGAGTCGGGTCTACACGGAGTGGATGTAGCTGTGGGTTTGGCCCGGATGTTTCTCCAAAGTGTTCCTCTGGGCCGACCTAACACAACCGGGTGGAGAGGTCCACTGGTCAAAGCCCGTCCGTGCAAAGTCAAAGGGCTAGATCCCGTGGTCAAACGCTACAGGGTTAGCCAGGACGGGGGCCGTGTGGGGTAGCAATGCCACCGGAGCGCCGTACCGGGCCCTCATACATGCGGGGTGGTGTTGTGGCGTGTCCAAAGAGGCGGCACGCGTCTCCGGCTTGTGGCCCCCCTCACGGACGGCAATGAAACGGTAGTAGACGTTCTGCGGTAACGATGCAGCGTGAATATTATTAAATACTTGGAGCGCGATAAAATCATGAGTTTTTTACACAACGTGGGCACATGTGCTATAGGACTGATGGTAATTTTTCATAATTTTCTGTGATGGAGAAGTATCTGAACACTTCCCTCTACGCGGATTGCTCTTCGCACGTCTACGACTGTGGCCGG
>NW_021171608.1:0-1122 GCF_002162155.2 Triticum dicoccoides
CTCCGTGATTGAGCGGGAGAGTAAGTAGTATAGGACATTATCCATTGTTAGGGAACGGTTGTAATGGTAGTGAGAATGTAGAATCGTCTTTGGAGCGGACCTGGGAGTGGCAAGCATAAGGGACGAAGACGGGGAAACATGTCGGATGCGATCATACCAGCACTAAAGCACCGGATCCCATCAGAACTCCGAAGTTAAGCGTGCTTGGGCGAGAGTAGTACTAGGATGGGTGACCTCCTGGGAAGTCCTCGTGTTGCATTCCTTTTATAATTATTTTTTGCGCCTTGTGACAAACATATCGCACGTGCGCGATATATATTAATCCCGTTATATTATTTTTGACGTTTGCGATATGTTTAAGCTCGATGCTCATTGCTCGCGCGTCTTGGGGCGGCTTTGTGGCGCGAAGAGTGCTTTCTGAAAGGGGTGGAAAAAACTCGTGTTGCTGCGGTATGGAGGGAGGGGTGGAAACCGTGGAAAACTCGTCTCCGTGATTGAGCGGGAGAGTAAGTAGTATAGGACATTATCCATTGTTAGGGAACGGTTGTAATGGTAGTGAGAATGTAGAATCGTCTTTGGAGCGGACCGGGGAGTGGCAAGCATAAGGGACGAAGACGGGGAAACATGTCGGATGCGATCATACTAGCACTAAAGCACCGGATCCCATCAGAACTCCGAAGTTAAGCGTGCTTGGGCGAGAGTAGTACTAGGATGGGTGACCTCCTGGGAAGTCCTCGTGTTGCATTCCTTTTATAATTATTTTTTGCGCCTTGTGACAAACATATCGCACGTGCGCGATATATATTAATCTCGTTATATTATTTTTGACGTTTGCGATATGTTTAAGCTCGATGCTCATTGCTCGCGCGTCTTGGGGCGGCTTTGTGGCGCGAAGAGCGCTTTCTGAAAGGGGTGGAAAAAACTCGTGTTGCTGCGGTATGGAGGGAGGGGTGGAAACCGTGGAAAACTCGTCTCCGTGATTGAGCGGGAGAGTAAGTAGTATAGGACATTATCCATTGTTAGGGAACGGTTGTAATGGTAGTGAGAATGTAGAATCGTCTTTGGAGCGGACCTGGGAGTGGCAAGCATAAGGGACGAAGACGGGGAAACATGTCGGATGCG
>NW_021171609.1:0-1536 GCF_002162155.2 Triticum dicoccoides
CGGTGGTCCCGGTACAATACCGGTGACCCCCGAAACTTTCCCGGTGGCTGAAATTGGACTTCCTATATAGAATTCTTTACCTCCGGACGATTCCAGAACTCCTCGTGACGTCCGGGATCTCATCCGGGACTCCGGACAACTTTCGGGTTTCCGCATACTAATATCTCTACAACCCTAGCGTCACCGAACCTTAAGTGTGTAGACCCTACGGGTTCAGGAATCACGCAGACATGACCGAGACAGCTCTCCGGCCAATAACCAACAACTGGATATGGATACCCATGTTGGCTCCCACATGTTCCACGATGATCTCATCAGATGAACGACGATGTCGAGGATTCGAGTAATCCCGTATACAGTTCCCTTTGTCAATCGGTACATTACTTGCCCGAGATTCGATCGTCGGCATCCCAATACCTCGTTCAATCTCGTTACCGGCAAGTCACTTTACTCGTACCATAATGCATGATCCCGTGACCAAACACTTGGTCACATTGAGCTCATTATGATGATGCATTACCGAGTGGGCCCAGAGATACCTCTCCATCATACGGAGTGACAAATCCCAATCTCAATCCATGTCAACCCAATAGTTACTTTCGGGGATACCTATAGTATACCTTTATAGACACCCAGTTACGTTGTGACGTTTGGTACACCCATATCACTCCTACGGTATCCGGGAGTTACACGATCTCATGGTCTAAGGAAAAGATACTTGACATTGGAAAAGCTCTAGCAAATGAACTACACGATCTTGTGCTATGCTTAGGACTGGGTCTTGTCCATCACACCATTCTCCTAATGATGTGATCCCGTTATCAATGACATCAAATGTCCATAGTCAGGAAACCATGACTATCAGTTGATCAACGAGCTAGTCAACTAGAGGCTCACTAGGGACATGTTGTGGTCTATGTATTCACACATGTATTACGATTTCCGGATAACACAATTATAGCATGAATAATAGACAATTATCATGAACAAG
Organism: Triticum dicoccoides; assembly: GCF_002162155.2. Taxonomy (NCBI): domain Eukaryota; kingdom Viridiplantae; phylum Streptophyta; class Magnoliopsida; order Poales; family Poaceae; genus Triticum; species Triticum dicoccoides. The sequence goes on from NW_021171609.1 coordinate 992, forward strand.
GAAATATAATAATAATCATTTTATTATTGCCTCTAGGGCATATTTCCAACACAGAGCTGCCGGGCGGTCTATCGACAGTGTTAAAGAACGCGTCTATCGTTGATGAACATCGGACCCTCATGGGTACGGTGGTTGGAAAGATTCAGGCTGCCGAAAGCGGGCTGACTGAGTCCTGTATTGGCCTTATAAAGGCTTTTGAGGTATGGTTTCTAAGGAACCTTTGAAGAATCATCATGATACGAGGAGTAGCCCCTGATACACTGTCCGGCAAAAGAGAGCCGGGCAAGGGGTCTAACCCTCCTTTGTAGTGGGAACCTTTGTTTAATGATGTATACCCCTTTGTTTGAAAACAGGCGTTTGCGGAGAAGACGGCCGCTCATGATGCGGAAGTGTCCGAGCTGAAGCAGAACCTGGAACGGGCCAAGGAAGAACTTTGCCGTGTGAAGAAGCAATTAGAGGAGAAGCAAGGTATGTTTAAACATTGTCAGGACCCCGACTCAATGCCACATCGATCTAGCATGTAACACCTCATATCATTTTGCGGC
>NW_021171610.1:0-1545 GCF_002162155.2 Triticum dicoccoides
GTGTTATCATCGGCTCTAACTGGGATTCCTCTCAGTTTCCTCGGCAATGCTATAACCCTTTCAAACAGTGAATCCACTCTCTATTGTTGGGTTCTTCCCCAGTTACCAGAATCATTCCCAGCATTTGCATTTTGTTCCCAGCTTGCACCGCCAATGTGCCATTCTACCATGGGTCTCTTCCATTTCCGGTGATAAGCAAATTCATCCATTACGTTGTCTTCAACAAGGTAATCCACATCATCCAAGTCCGAGTATGCCATTCTACCGACCCCCGCCAATCGATTGCCGTGATTTGCCTTAGGCTGATATAGAGAGTCTCAATGATCTCTATATCAAAGGTAATTCTTTTTGCCACTTAAGGGGATATATCTTCGAGTCACCTTCCCTAAGGTGCATCATTGTGGTATCATGGCAACTTAACTCCTCGCTACGTTGACGATCGTTTACCACCTTCTTAAGTGTGGAATTATTGTCCACCTAGTGAACCTTCGTCATCCGTTTCTTCCACCCCTCTTGATGTGTATCTCGTGTCTCAACCCGAGAAATGGTCCTATGTCTCATTCCGTGAGTTGTTCGACCTTCGAGAAGACCGATCCTTCCAGAGTTTTCCTTTCCTCTTCTTGTCATGATTAGCTGGAGTTCTCAGAGCAAGACGACAAGACAATGATGGTGAATGAATCAACGTTCAACTGAAGTGCACCCTGGATCGTGAAGATTATACTAGTTGCGTTTCCCCTTCACCTTACCCTACGCTTGAATCTCGGGACGAGATTTTTGTTTAGTGGGGGTGAGTTGTCACATCCCTAGTTCTGGCCTGTCCTATGCTTGCTTCCATGTGTGCATCATGTTTAAATTCAAATGAAATTTGAATTGAGGAATTTTCAAAAGCCTCAGGAAACCTCTAAAAATAACCAACAATTAAATCTTCTCAAATGTGTCCAAGAAAATGTTCCTGTTATTCCATGGAAATATTGGTGAGAGGTAAAATTTAAACCAATATTTTTGGAGTCACAGAGATAATTATTTTGGCCATTTGAATTAATCCAATAACTATTTGCTTTGGATTTATATTTAATATATATTAAATATGACTCCAATAATTCTGGAAGTTTGTGAGTGGCTTTATATATATTTTAGCAAGCCACATAAAATTCTACTGAATTTATTTAAATGATTTAGTTGCTAAACTAAATCAAAACAAACTACAGAAAATAGAAAACAGAAATAAAAAAAAGGGAGCAGAAGCCTACCTGGCGCTCACCTGGTAGCCAAACCGGCCCAGCACTGTAGCTGGCCGGCCCAGCCCGCCACCGCTACCCCTGTCGTCTTCCTCCCTGCCAAGAGGACGGGCACGCGCCCGGCGCGCGCGGCCACGCGCCCCGGCCACCTCCTCCCTGCCTGGCTGCCTCCTCCTCCCCTGGTCGCCTCCCGCGACGCCACGCAGCCCCTGGCTCCCTCTCTCACTCTCCTCGCTCCTTCCCTCCGTCCCTATCCCCCTCTGCCCCCTCTCCCTCCCGCGACCGAACGGAGCCCGTCGCCGCCGAC
>NW_021171611.1:0-1267 GCF_002162155.2 Triticum dicoccoides
TACTCAACCGCCGCCGCTGACCCCCCGCACCCCTCCCCTACTCAAATACTCATAAAAGGTATCCCCGCCTGCCGGCGAGCATGGCTCCGGTCTGGCTGGAGTTCGAGTAGAACACCCACAGAACCTTTTTTCCCAATTTATGAAAAACAGACGTCAAATTTTTCCCCTTAGTTTTGATGCTACTCGTCTTGCTCTATCCAACAAGCTTGAGTTTTCTCAATTCAGAGCTCATATGAAGAAGTACTGGCAGTTCTGGTTTTCCTTGGAGCTGCCGTTTTCCCCTTAGTTTGCTTGGCTCTGCCCCAGCGGTAGTACCGCGACCCACAGCGGTAGTACCGCCAAAGCTCCCCAGCGGTAGTACCGCTCTCAGAGCGGTAGTACCGCTCTCCGAACGGTAGTACCGCTTGGGACCTTCGACCGTAGTACCGCAGTGCTTCCGGGCTACTGCCGCCTCGATTCGAGTTCGATGTTTTTCGTGTCGAGTTTTGCGGTACTAGGAGCGGTAGTAGTGGCGGTAGTACCGCTCCAAGCGGTAGTACCGCTCTTACTCCCGCGGTAGTACCGCTCTGGGCCCAGGGCCCTATCTTCCTCGCCAGCGCGGTAGTACCGCTGGGTGGGAGCGGTAGTACCGCTCTCAGCGGTAGTACCGCCCTGCCCTAGCGGTAGTACCGCTCTGTGCGGGGATGTACAGTGGGGTAACGGTTGGATTTCCCCCCTCCTATAAAAGGGGGTCTTCTTCCCCATTAAACTTTATCCCTTCGAGCTCGTGTTCTTCCCCCATTGTTGATCTTCTCCGAGCTTGCTATCTCTCAATCCCTCCATGGATTCTTGCTAGTTTTGGGGGGAAAAGAGAGAGGAGATCTAGATCCACATTTCCACCAATCACTTTCTCCTCTAAGTGAGGGGAACCCCTTGGATCTAGATCTTGGAGTTCTTCGTGTTCTTCATTCGTTCTTCCTCTCATTTTCTTCCCTAGCATTAGTTGCTTCGGTGGGATTTGGGAGAGAAGGACTTGGGCACTTCGTGTGCCTTTGCCATTGCATTTGGTGCATCGGTTTGAGTTCTCCACGTGATACGTGGAAGTTACAAGTTGAGAAGCTTGTTACTCTTGGGTGCTTGGTGCCCTTGAGCTTGTTCATCTTGGGTGCTTGGGCGCCCCTAGTTAGTTGGTGGTGTTCGGAGCTCAATCATTGTGGTGTAAAGCTTCGGGCACGCGTCGGGGTCTCCAATTAGGTTGTGGAGATCGCCCCGAGCATTTTGACGGGTA